>NW_020925079.1:645783-835706 GCF_003984885.1 Neopelma chrysocephalum
AAAAAAAAGAAAAAAAAAGGAATTATTTTAGGATTAGCGAAGCGAATACAGCGAAAAGCACAAGCCCGGACCGCGTGCCCGCAGCAACGGCGCTGGGGAGGAACACGTCCAAAGCCCGCGGGGGCCGGGACATGCCGTACTCTGCTCCTAAATCCCCTCTGTGCGGCTCGCACTTGCTGGGGGGGAAGTGGGGGTGCACAAAACAAAACAAAAGGGAAAAAAAAGGCAAGAGCCTTTTCCAGCCCTGGGGCTTTCCCTCGCAGTCCGACTTCAAAAACCAGAACAGCGCAGATGTCTTCGGGGTAACCCCACCTGAACACTGGAAGCTGATTTTTCACTTTTTTCACAGCTTGCTGGAAGTTCTCTTGCGCCGTCAGGTTTCTGAGCTAACAGCCACATCGTTACAATTTCTCTAACCAGGAGCTCTGCGAGTCGTTCTTTTAAATAAAAGTGGGGTTTCCCCATCAGAAGCTGCGCATTAGAAAACACCCCCAAATCTCATGGCCCCAGTTAGTTAGCTGCCCAGGTAACTGGAAGACTGGATAAAGAAGGGTGTCAGTTTCTGTGGGTTCAGCCTATTTGTGTTTTGTTCAGTAGCAGCTGAAAATTACGGATAGGCTTTCTGGAGCAATCTCCTAGGACCAGGATTCACTGAACACTGTATGTTTGCTTCATCCGCAGCATTGGAAAACAAAGCTGCGTGGTAGGTGGTAGACAAGGTTGTTTTCTGATGCTTTTCTGTTCTGAAAGGCTTTGGACAGTGCTAGTGGTAGGAGTGCATCACCATGAAGTCACTGACTTAAGTGTACCACGCCCAGGGAAGAGCAGCATCTCTGCGTCCAAGGAGAGAGTGTAGTCCTACCTTGTTCCCCATCGACCTCAAGCATCCTCCCTGTCAGCACTGGATGATCTCAGCCTTTCCATTCTACAGCACTATGAAAAAAAATTTAAAAACTCCATTTCTGGCAGAATAAAACTAAGTCCAGGCATAATTCATGAAGCCTGGCCTGAAGCTTTACCTGCTTAGCAGTAAGACGGGGGTAGCAGCACCATCTCCAGGCTCTTCCAACTCATCTGGAGGCTCCATCCAGTGACACCTCCCCATGCTCCTCCCAACAGGGCTGCAGCAGGCAGAGTTCACACTGCTCCTCCTAACTTGAACCCACTCTTTTCACCACTTCCATCTCCACATTTACCCAAACAACAGTGGTCCTGCTTTCCACCCACACCACCCTCTAGGGAGACTGCACTGCCTCTGTTGAATGGGTGCCTCAGACCTGGTGTACCCTGTATTTCAGAAGACGTCCTGCTCTTTCCCTACAGCTTCCCCTCTCCGCGTGCTAAGCCCCTCACCTGCACCCCAGCGCAAGCCTATGTTTACCCACCCATCACAGGAGCAGCACAGCATCTGCCCCCTGCCCTGCTCAGCAGTCCTCCAATCCAGTAATTTCTGTCTTCTGGGAACAGGTGTATGAAAACCTGGCTTTCCATCCCCTGAAAGAGCTGGCATGGGGCCTGAAGAGGTCTCTAAGCAGGCCCACAGACTGGTGTGAGCCTCTACCCTGTGTCTCAGCACAGAACCCAAAACTCATGGGAGCAGCATGTCCCTGTGATGCAGCTCCATCCCCATCATCTGTGGCCGAATTGTGCCATGGACTGCTGTGCCCCAGCAGGGCAGGTTGATGTGCTGAAGGGCTTCACCCCTCTCCCCCAGCCACAGCTGTGATGTCAAGCATGTTTTGGCCCCGCCAGGGTTTTGTCCCATCTGTCAGGGGCCTCTGAGGCCCCAGAAGCCCGTGCAGGGGCACGGGCTGCAGATTCTCCATCTGTGCCACATCTGAGCTGGCTAATGCAGTGGAAGAAGAAACCACCCAGCGCCTGGGGCTCTGAGGAGTTGATGCACTCTGCCTCCCTCTTCCCCAAGAGGGCTGAGGTCATGCAGGCCAGGAGGCAGCTGGAAGCAAAAGCAGGGTTTGAGGCTTGGAGGGGGAAGGGAGGGAGGGGGCTGGTGCTGCCCCTTGCAAGGCAGCTGCACATCACCCTGCCCTGGGCACCTAGGTGGCAGATGCAGCAACTGCGCCCCAGTTTGGGTTTTTCCCCCCTCTTTGTGTTGAGAAGAATTTCTCTGTGATCCAGTCATCTGGCCTGAGTCACCCAGACGTTTAGGCTGCCAGGAGTATGCTCTGTGCCCAAGGACTGGGAGAGGAGAGCATTTGCCAGCCTGTGGCAAGATGATCCTGCAAGCCTCTGCTACACAGGCATCTAGCTGTTAGTTTGCTTCACTGCCCAAGGAGGATGATGGGGTCCTGAAATTTGCACAGGGGAAGGTGGAGTTTCTTACACCACTGATCATTATTTTCTGCACAATGACCATATTAAATCCTAAAACATTTCTGTGAATGGGCAATCAGTAAAGAAATGGGATGGGTTTAGTGCATTTATGAAGGAAATTTGTGGGGTTTTTGTCCGAAGGCTTGATCTAAGTGTCCAGGTAGTTATATCAAAAACTAAAAGAAATGTCAGCAAAAACTGACACAAAAACTGGCAGCTTGCTAAGTAGTTATGGGTTATGTGTCACAGCTGTGGAGAACTCTTAAGTATTTAAGAATTTAGGTTTGAGCATACAGCATATGCCAGGTAGCAAAATTGGGACCCGGGGCAAAAAAGTAATTATGGTGGATTACTTGTTTCCAAGGAGCCTTGAATGAGAAACAGGAGGTCAATAAACAGGAAAATGGATAAGCTAGGCAGTGTCAAGGGGCTGCCAAGGTGTGTTTGTCAAGCAGACCCACACCTGAGTGATAGCAGGGCAGCAAACCAAACCCATTTTTCTGATCCTAAAATGTGGATCAAACCTGCTTCTGGTCACAACGTGAGGTCATAGGGTGCTTTCTCTCATCAGCAGGGCAGCACTGAGGTTTATGCATGGATTGAGCATTGCTGTGTCTCAGTGCCTGTTCCAGGCAGATGGCCCCAACCTCTTCCCACCACTTCCTAAGACAAACATTAATTCTCTGGGTCAAAAATTCACAGCTGAAAATACCTTACATCACCATCTCACCTCCCAATGAAACAAAAAAAAAAAGGAAAAAGAAAAAAGGAGTGTATCAAAATCAGTGCTCTGTAAAGGGTAACAATGCATAAACTCTAATCTTTTGCCTATAAAGGTGCTGCCTTGCTCATTATTCTGCTCTCACAGGGAAGGAGTACAGAAAACGCACTTCCAATTCATTTTTCCTCATTCAAAAGGCAGAAAACCACAAGTAAGCCATCATCCAGGTACTCACCAGAAAATTTCTCAGGACATGCAAATCAAAGAGACCCTCTTTTGTCATGAGGTAGAAGGTGGCTAGCACTAAAAAAAAAAAATACTTGAAAAACCCTAAGCAGAAACACCGTTATCTACAGATGGAAAGACTGAGTTAATCATTTATTGGATTTTCCTCTGTGTGTCTGGCTTTTCTGGACACAGCTTTTCTGGACACAGCTGGGAAAACATTTTTTTTTCTGGTTTTACTCAGAAAAACACAGTCGCCATCACAACCATTTCTTTTTGAATTAAGGGTGGAAAAGTAGCTGCAACAGCACAGAGAAGACAGCAAATTTGGAGGTCAGGTGCAGACTAAGAAAAATTGGGCATGTGTAAGGATGGTAACCTTCCTATTATTTCTTAAGAATAGTCAGGTACAAATCATTATAGTAAAGCCCAGGGTGACAGCCACATGGAATGGGTTAGTGAACACACTGGCTACTTAGCTGGCTTTGCTGTGAGGAGGCATATGCTGCAAGCCATGCCAGTATCATCATTCTCCACTTGGCTTTTTCCTTGCAGGTTGCCAGGTTGGTTTGGCCTCATACCCAAAGCTCCTGGAAACTTCCCTTTTATGGGTTAACTGACTCTTGTCCTGCTCCTTTCCCCATTGACAATTCTCCAGAGTCTTGCTATGCCCAGGACTCCCAGGAAACTTTTTTTCAGACCCTCCATTTCTTGTGTCTGGAGATTTCCCTTCACACTGTCCTCTATCTGACACGTTCCTTGGGAGGAGAGGAAATTACCAATATTCCCTACCTGTGGAGCCCTGTAACTGGCCAAAATTAGAGCATTTGATGGGGAATCTAAAACATTTGTTATTCCACCCATCAGACTTTAGGGATCTCCAATTTGATATTTATCTCCAAAACCAAGGACTTCACAGCACAGGTATCTCCCCTGCTGGATGAGTCATAGAATCATAGAATCAACAGGGTTGGAAAAGATCTCTGAGATCATCAAGTCCAACCCTTGATCCAACACTGCTGTGGTTACCAGACCATGGCACTGATGCCACATCCAGTCTCATCTTAAAAACCTCCAGGGACAGCGAATCCACCCCCTCCCTGGGCAGCCCATTCCAATGTCTGATTACTCTCTCTGTAAAAAATTTCACCAAGTCAAACTGAAGGACACAGAAAATCCTGCTGAATATCCCTGCTTTGCCATGTTCTTGGCGACCTCCTCAGTCTCTGCTGTCACCTCCTCTCTTATTCTTAACCCTTGCTCTTCCCCATGTCCAGCAAATCTCTGTCTTTGGCCTTCTCTTTAGCAAAGGGCTTCAGGGTCCTGAAATCAGCCCATCTGTGGTGGGTACAGCCTTTTGAGCAGCCCGCCATCCCCTCCCCAGAAAACCCAAAGCTCCTGGGAGTTTGTGCGGATCTGGTGAGCCCACAGCAGGGACAGGTCATTAAATCTTTTCCTTGCCGACTCCCTCCAAAAGTAGCAGCTCCATGCAACAATCCAGGTGTCGCCTACAGGCCCTACTAAAAGCTTGCCAGAGTAAAGACCATAAGAAAGGGTCCCAGCCAGGCTGGTGTTGTCCATGTTCTTCCCAAGCACCTCCAAAAGTGACAGAGAAGTAGTCGGTTGCTCCTGGGCTACCAAGTCCCACAGAGTTCTGCTCCTGCTGCTCCCCAGCATTAGGGGTATAGCCTAGCCATCTCTCTGGATGGGGGAAAGTCCACCATCCTGGTTCTGACAGGGAAGCAAAAGGCTAGGTCTAGGAGTTCCAGAATACTCCACTAATGGGAATGTCATCAGTGGAGGTAGGGAAAAGCAAATTTCAGCCAGTTCCCAGGAGCTCAGTTGTTTCTGTGTCTGGATCTGTGTCACATTATATCATTAGAGGGAGGCTTCTAGGGATCAAATCACCAAGATTTCTTCCCTTCCCCCAACTTGCCACGTAAAGGGTAAAGGAGAGAATCACAGTTTGGTTTATGTGCAATGTCATCCATGCGGCAAGGGTAGATTTGGCCTTTGGGACGATATGAAGGAAGAGTTCTTTCACTGCCTTATAGTACATAAGATGCATCACACCAGCATCATCAGCCCCACAGGTCAGTCTGGCACGCACAGCTCCTCAGCTCTTCCCCAGAGGATACAGTGCCTAGCAGAAAAGCAAAGGAAGAATGTAAGGAAAGTGAGACCTTCCTCTGTCAGACTCAAACACCCAACCATATGTTCAACAAGCAAACAGTGCTCTGTTGAAATCAGATTTATCAAAGGGCATCTCAAAATAAGCCTGAAAAACCTCTGTCTAAGCATGGTTACTCTTAAGAGTCTTCCTCTCAGAGCCCCATCTGTCCTAGGCTCACTGATTCCATCTGCCATCCCTGCCTTTTGCCTGCATATGGTAACCAGATGGATTCATTAGGAAAGTAGCCCATCTAGACTATCAGCCATAAGAAAAAGGAATGTTTTGCATGAACATCAGCAGAGGTGTTCAGAAGCACACTCAAACATGCAGGTGAGGGGAGCACACTGTATTTGAGCTGAACAGAAATGCTCCAGGTAGTCTTTTACCCTCCTGAACAACATATGTGATCCTACACAATACTATCCTTTCTATGAAAACCTTAGCCAGCCTCACAGAAATCTTTCTGGTCTTGACCTCCAAAAGGAGATGCCAAATACTGTAACTCTGTGGCATGCTATCATCAAGGAAAGCATACATTTCAAGCCAAGATACTGTGGCTTTGTGGTTTTGGCTTCCTTAGACCCTGGCATACTCCTGCGAAGTCTCCTGAACAGTTTTCCCCTTTTCATGAGTATCTTCTTTATCTTCCTACAGATGGTTCAGACAGGACTGAGACTGCACATCAGACACTAAGCCAGTGAAGGGGGGAAGGGAACATTTATTCAATGGCCTTTTTTTTTTTTGGTAGGTTAGGTAGCAGCTTTTTACAGCACTATGAGTACCTGGAAAACCCGAGTCGGAGAAGGACTGCTGCACCTAAAACTGTGGTTGCACTGACATGCAATAAGCAGCCTTCAGAGTCAGGCAAACATAAGGCATATCACCCCACTGTCCTCCCCAAAACAGGATAATTATGGCCTGTAACTCTGGCATGTTCATACAGCAGCCGCTGGCTGAAATGCTGCAGCCAAAAATGGAGTCAACACTGCTGCAAAGAGAAGTACTAACAAGATCACTTCCTCTGCTTAAACAAAGCTGCTGCGGGTGTCAGCAACAAACAGCTGGAAATGGGTGGGCACATCCCTCCTCAGTTCTCCTCAGGCATCAGTCACAAATGACAGGTGGAAGGTTAAATGGTGACAAGCACATTTCACTGGGACAGAGCGAGCCTAGCCAATGTGAACAGATCAATATTGACTTTGGTCAGAACTGGAAGGTCTCTGCTGGCAGGTCTTTCAGCAGATTTTCTAAACAAAGGAAGATGCCATTTGTTCCCACAGCAGAGAACAGGAGCCAAAGCTGAACAAGACTCGAGGCAGAGGTGTCATGTGTCCAGCTGGAGTGTGACACCAGAGACAGCCACTTTCCCGGTGCAGCACCGTGGTAACAGCCAGGGTCTGCAGTGCAGTGGGCTGTATCACCAGGCGTGGGGGAGTATGGTGTTTTCTTCTTCTGTAGCAGTTTCCTGGGACAGCCTGCCACACAAGGCTGCTGCACAGCCTGCTGGGCTAATATCAGCTGGAAGGGTCATCTGAAGGGATGGAAAGCCTTAGTGAAGCAAGAGCTTTGAGGTGCCTGGGAGGACAGAGCGAGAAGGGACGCATAGCTTTGCATCAAGTGGCAGGGAGCATATGGCTGGAATCACACACTGAAGATGTGAGTAGAAAACAGGCTACTAGGAGATGACAGGATGTAAATCTTCTACAATTTCTTGCTCCTCTCCAAAGCAGGACACCAGACCTCCTTTCAAACTTTTTGTATCTCTCTCTTTTCTCCCTAAACTTCAACTTCAGCATGCATCCTCTAAATTTCCACCATCTCATGTACCACCTCACTTCCTCAAAACCGAGTGCCACCTTTTCCTCCTTACAGCCCTGGCTTCCTACAGCACTCAAACCCAGACCCCAACACAGGAACTCTCAGTTCCCCTACTATCCTGCTCTAGAGAACTGCTGCCCCCTTGGTGAAGAGTCCCAGCCCCACTGCCATACATCCCCAGACTCATGCTCCCTATCTCCCCAGCAATCACTTATCTTCTTATTATTGCTTTTTCCCAGGCTAATTGTTAATTACTACCCTACCTGTGGCCAGGGGCCACCCTCCATCAATGAGATGGGCACACAGACTTGACATTCAATATTACCTGAAGCAGCAGGAAATATGTAAGTATTTCCCACTCCACCCACCCCACTCTTGTTCCTCCTCACCCTACGGAAGTTGTGCCAAATGCCACATTTAGCCAGGCCCACCCTGTGGAGACAAAATGCTCTGGCCAAGAAGCATCATTTTGCATTTGAGCTTTTTTTTCTACATCTTCTCCCCAGATTAATTGCTGCTGTCACCTTTGTTCACCCCACTCTTTACGTCAGCCTTACTTTTCCATCAGCTCTCACCTGCTGCTGTGCTACAGGTCTCAGCATTAGTTTTTCACCATTTCCATACATCTTCCTCTGCAACCTAGATGACTGTACTAAAAGCCAGAGTAGCAGGCTATCCAGCATCTATCTCTTCCCCTTACTTCCAGAAAATCCTCACTAGGAATGCAGAAGACATGAAATGGACAATTCAATGCTCTAGCATGGAGATTCAATCTCCTCCAAAGCAGGTTTTATCTGAACAACTGAGGCCACCGGTGGGCATTGCCTGTCATTTCTCACTCTCTGTCACTCACCATCACCATGTGGATCCAGCCCCTACAGGTGGAACAGATATGGTGCTCCTGACTCCCTCAAATCCAAAAGTCCTTCTTTATTTTGTTTCCAAAAGCTTCATTGTTTTCATTTGGTGTCATACTGACTCTTTACAATTCCATCAAGCCAGATTTACAACTCCATAGCTGTATCTCCAGATCAAATCCAAGGCCAAACTCAGCCCAAAAGAAAAAGCTGCTCAGTTCCATAAGTATGTGTTCCAATCCTTCATAATTCTTTTCCATTTATATTTTTTAATTAGAATGCTAGATTTTTAATGGCTGGTGCAGAAGCAACATGCTGTTTTCTTCCTTTTCCTTGATGTCAGAAATACTCTCTTCTGGCTTGAAAAAGTTGCTGGGTTCTTGTTTTCAGAAGATGAAGAGGTATGTGATGAAGGGATAACTATTTGAGACAGTTGAGGGAGATACAAACTTCATTCAAAGCCTACTGGAGTCCGTGGAAAGCTATCACTGTCTCCCTTGGCCTGTGGAGTCTCACTTGGTTCTTCCCAAACTTTGGATTTTCAATGGCTGTCTTACAAGCAAATTTTTTGTCTGATTGTGATCCTGCTGAGCACATTTAACTTTCAATGCTTTGAGTAGTAGTGGCAAACAGTCAGCTGTACTCAGGATAAGGCTGTTGTGCAAGTGTTCTCAAGTGCAGGACAAGCAATTCTTAATTATAGTTTTTCATACTGGTAGACTTCTCTGAAGTCCAGGGCACACACTCATGAATTAATCCTCCTACACTGCCTGCCAAAAATGCAAGCCCTAGCAATCTGGCTTCTCAGATGAAACAAGTGAGGTAGAGAAGTCAAATGACCTGATCAAACCACGGATGCAAGTGGGTGTTACACTCAATTTGAAAAGGCTGCTCTTTGCATGGCAATAAACCAGATGTCTCTCAGTCCCTACTAACCACATGGTTCAGTCCCACTGCAGGTAGTCACATACATGAAATTAGACAGACACACAACTACTTTATAAAACCAGGACCAAAATATCACATATTCACATACACATTTTTAGACACTGGTCAAGAACTGTGCTGACGAATGAGCCCCAGTTCATTTACTACATCTGAAGTGGTCACAAAATAGCCCCAGCCCAGCTGCCTCAGGAGTGAGCTCTGCGGAACTGAGACATCAAGGAGGGCCTGAATTTCCCCAGGTTGCCTGATCCTGAGCTGTTGGAACTGGGTGGAAAAAGAAGAGAATGATATTCTTGAGGCGCTCAGGTTTGTTCCTCTGTTCTCCTACTTGAATGGGGGAAACCTTTCAATCGGTGACCTCAGATTAATAAACCTGACTCACATCTTGGATTTGAGTTTGAGGGGATTTTCTGGGTTAGATGGAAGATTTTTGCCTCTTTTTGCAAGTCAGTATTTGTCAACGTGTTAGCAGCTTCCTTGATACCAACAGAAGACCACTGTTTTCTGTAAGTAAAATATAAAGGTTCAGTTTCTCCAAATAATTCATTCAGCAGTTCTTTAGACACACCTATGGAAGGCAGACAGATCTGCACTGGATATTAGTAACAGCCAAGGCTAGAATGGAAAACCCTCCTACTTCCCATAATGGAAATGTGATTATTGCTAAAATAGCTTGCTTAAATAATGGACTTGCTTAAATAATGGCTTTGATTTCTAAAGAAAACAAATACTGCAGTCTTATGATGACACAAAACTACCATAATCATCTGGTGGCATGACAGTGATCCTTTTTGCATTTCCTGCATTCTCTCTGTATTTCCTGCAGGGAATGCATTTTTTGAATGGAACATGTACCTCCCAAAGGTAATCTCTGTACTGAGGCTATGGGCCTCAAGCCATACAGCTGCATTTGATGCAGCCTGAGGATTTGCAAGTACCTCACCAAGGGTCTCTTCTGGATATGAAACATTCAAACACGTGGAAAGACTCGTTGTGCTATGTGCACTGAGGTAACCTGCCAAAAAGAGATTGTCTGAGGTCTTTTTTTTCTCTTTAGGAAGCCATGTTTGAATTGAATAAAGCCAGAAGAGCTCTGGGACCCAAGGGATACTTTACAGGAATTGGCAAGGGTTGGGCATAGACTCCAGCATTTTACCTAGGTGTGTGGCTACGAATCTAGTAGAGGAAGATAGTGGAATTGAACAGAGTGGCACAATCTGTCTTAACAGCCACCACAAGCTTAAGTTTTCCTATAGGTCAGAGCCCATAAAAGGTGTGGGAGATCACAGTAAGCACACCACACAACTATGTCTACAACTAATGGATCTCAAACCACCAAGATCTTCTCTAAAGATGCCAAGACAAGCCACCAGTAAAAAGCTCCCTGCGAGATCTGTGATCATCCTTAGGGGATGGCACTGTGTAATTCAAATGATGTTGCAGTGACAGACTGGATGGGGGAAAACGCATATCCTTGGAGTGGACTGGATAATGAAAGCCATCCTGAAGATGAACACAGTGGAATGCTTTCAAAGGCTGGAGCATATTGCAGAAAATAAGGTACAGTACGGACCACCCAAAACTGTTAATATAAGTACTGCTTATCCCATGGGAGAGACCAGAATGTGGAAGATGCTTTATAAGCATTGCTTCTTACTCAGAAAATTCACAGTTCAATCTAAGTGATATTTTTTTAAAAGTTGATATTCAGCTTTTAAAATATCGATGAATCACATGACAAGGAGGCTAATAAAGGTGCCCTAGAAGGAAATACTTTGTAATGACATTCTGTATGTGTTTCCTCAAGCAGTCTGCTTGAGGTGCAGGCTTTCTCTTGAGTGCATAACTTGACCAACTCACAGGCAGCAACAGTTTGATTAAACAGTTCTTGGTTTACCTGAGTTCTCTAAAAAAACAAGAGCTTACAGAGTTATGCTACATGTTATCTCTTCGTTTATCTCTATTCTTCCCATTAAATTTTCTGAACCAGTTAGCTAATTTTTAAAGAAAAAGTAGGACAGAGGTCTCAGGGAAAATTAAGGTATTGGAAACCAGCACCTTATTAATGTTTGTTCCAAGGGAAAGACAGGGAGAAGCACATCCCTTTGGGCAGCAGTCAGCATTGGCAAGTGGTCCACTCATCTAGGTACTTTTTAAACCTGCCAGAGGTATCCACCAGGACACAAGTGGGAGATGGAAAATACTGATATGAGTGCATGAAGCATGCCCAAAAAAAGTGAATCTATAGGAAGAGAGACTACACAAAACATTGTACTTTTTGTTACCATTGGTGGAACTTCCTTGTGATTCATGTGCCCTGCTAGTAGGCAAACAAAGCCACAGTTTTCTTGGTGATTCAACAGTAACACAGTTGGTCCCTTTCAAATTCCGCCAGCTCTAACTAGAGCAGTCCTTCATTTTCATTTTCTTTTTCCTTGCTAGCAGAGGGAAGAGCTCCTGATTACCAAAGGGTAGCTCTTTGGTGAACACCCAGGGTGCTGCATCAACATCACAGACAGAGAAGCAATTATGAAAACAACAGCAGAGCTAAGTTATGACATGGCATTCACCCTTCTCCATCCTTTCCTGAGTCTGGATCATTCCCAGAAAGAACTCCTCTGTGGTGTGTAGGGGGCAGAGCTACATTGCAACATTTAATCCTGAGGCATCCTTGGTTGTTTTGGTAGTCACTCAAAATGTATAAGACTCAGGGAAAAAGGACTGGCTATTGGCAGAAGCTGCTTATCAGCCAATCTTCAGGAATAAATAAAAGTTACTTTCTCACAGAAATTGACAGTATCTTAGACAAGATGTCTGAAGGAAACCTGCAAAGTCAAGTAGTCAAAAATGTCACAACCTTCTTTAATTAGGAAAGAAAAGGCTATAAGCCATTAAGCATTACAGAATCTGAAGGTGATTAACAGTGATTTTTAGTTCTGTGTGTGGATAAAATGATGATGAGAATAGATAAGGCAAAGGATCCTAGGTATATTTTGATCAGTCCAGTGTGGATGGTGGTTGAGATTTTAGTTGCTTTGAGTTGAAGGGTTGCTAGTCCTTCGAGGCCTATTTTTTTGTATCCAGATAAGTCAATTAGGTGGGATGTGATTACTTAGCATTTGGTCAGTGTTGATCAAGGTTTTACAAAATGGTATTTTTGCCCCCAACAAGTCAAATAATCCATTGGAGCAGGGGTCAGAGGTCTGCCACATCCCTGCTGGGTGTGGACTCAGGGGTATCTTCAGATTGTTTTTCCATTGCCCTTGCATGCTGCCCTGTATGTGTTATGGACTGTTAGTCTGTGGTCCATATGTCACAGGTTAAAGATGCTAATCTAGCCCATACCAGCTGTGTGAATGCATGAACACCATTTGAACTGTCCCTATTATTTTCGAGCCTGGGTATTCTACTTTCTTCTGTGGACTCTTTTCAAATGTTTCACTATCTTAAGAAGTGGAAAACATACAGTCTAAATTTGCCTTCCTGTAATTTCAGCCAGCTGCGTTCATCTTATCCACCATGGTCAGAGAGAACAGATTACACCTTTTTCTCCTGAAGCACTCCTGTAATTACATTAAAAAGGATCGTATGACCCCTGAGTTGCCTCTTCTCTAAATTAAACACTGGCTTTTGTTCAGTGTTACTTGTAAGTCCTGCTGCATGTGTAACTTGTTTGTTTTGAGACAGGCCTACCAGCCAGATAAAGCAAAAATGCAACAGCCCACCTTCTCATTGGAACTGAGCGGTGATTACTACAGCTACCTGTCACCAAGTGTGAAGAAAATGTTCTGGGCTTGTAGACCATAAATGTCTGGGACATGGAGCTAGGAGTACCTAGATTCAAACCCAAGTTCTGCTGCTGCCAGTCTGTCTGATCCTGGGCAAACTGAATCTCAGTTCACAGCTTCTTCTCTTGACAGACATGCCTAGAAATAACAACAGGTCTAGAAACAGCAACTTGCTTTACTTAGCACAGGATGGCCAAGGTAATATAAAGTTGGAGATTGTGCAGATGTTGTAAAGTCTGGTGGAAGAGCTCACTGTTATGACAGTCTTCCATGTGAACAGGTGTCCTCTCTTGGAAGTTATTTTAAAAATTTTGTTCTGAAATATTCCAGGTGTTTTTGAAAATCAAAGTTTTTCAAGAGTGACTACATCAAACTTCTGGGATATCAGTAGCTTCCAAGTAAACATGGGAAATTGCAGGACTTCAGAATACCAGGAACCCCATGTGTAAGTATTGACATTTGAAGCCCTTCAAGTGAATGATTAAACTGATCTGCCTAATGTTGCTGTGACCCACAAGTTTCCTGATATCAAGCCATCCGAGCCTGCTGAGAGGATTCTCTCTACAGTAGGTGTATTCCTCCTTCCTGCAAGTTGATTATGAGTAACAAGATGCTTTCCACTTCAGGCTGTTGTTTTTATTTTTGTATCACTGTAGGAGAGATATACATGGGATCACTCAAACACTTACTGATAAAACATTTTCTCCAGACTGGACCGTCTATAAAATCACCTTCCCTTAGTTGTGTTAGCCAAGAGAATCTGTGTCAAAGCTTTGTACACACCTTTATGGGCTTCCTAACTTAAAAAGAGAAGGATTTGGTTTGTTCTGGTTTTAATACATTAAATTCTAAGAGAGCTCTCTCTGCAGAGGCATTCACAGAGAGCACCATTTCAGAGTATTTTCTGAAACAGTGTGGGCATATTAAAAGACACCAGCACTGCTTGTTTTCACTCTTTATTGAAAGAATGAGTCCCACGCAGGTAGATGTAAGCAAGGAAGGAGAAGCCTCTATTTTTTTGTAAAAGGCAGTGGGTCCTGATGTAAGTTACAATCTCCCTGTGAGCCAAGCTCCCTTGCAAACATTCTTCACATTGCATGTCCACTCAATTAATATCTGTTTACCTGCAGTTTATTTGGGCACTACAACCACTCCCATGTGGTAACAGGAGTGCCGAGGTGTAATCTCACAGCTCCTCTGCCTAGTACCACTCTAGGGATTGCTTCGAGGAGCAAGGTGGCAGAACTTGTCTGTTCTGCTCCCAGTCTCCATCCTCTTAACCCCTTGGTTTATTTAACTGAGCTATACCCTGCTCAGCACGTTCAACCTGTGTTAACCATAGCTCACTTACAGGTAGATGAAGTAGTTCAGCCTTCAGCTGTGCTTGTTGCACAAGGATTCAGATCAGAAGGACAGAGATGGGGCTGATGCCATGCCAGACGATGCTGAGGTAGCTGACAAGTAATGCTGCAAATCTGCCCTGTGTGAGTAGCACAGACCTGCAGCTCCTTACCCTAAAGACCAGCAGTGCCTCTTGAATTTTGGCAAGAGGCATTGTATAACAGGGGAACCTCTCATCTTGCAGTACCAAGAAAAGCAAGTTTTGTAGAGCTTGAGGGAAGAGCAACCAAGGCAGAAACAGACTCCTATTATCAGTACTCATTTCAATGCAACTCCAGGCAAAGTAAGCTTTGAAAGAAGTTATTTACAGAGAGTGGAAGAAGGAACAACTTTTCTAGGCAAGTGGGACGAGACTGTTTTTCTACAGGAAAGAGATGTTTATCTAAGCAATGCATTGATAATTAGGAGAGTTGAGTTACTGGAGTTATTAAGCCTTGCTTAGAAATCTCACTCATTATTTTTGGCTTTTCATTTTTGAAAAATCTTCCAGGGCTTTAGCCCAAATCAGGAGCTGAATTATGGCAGAGGAGCTTGCTCACAACTGAAAAGCAACACAGCTTGCTGCCTCTAACCCCAAGGAGGCCAAGGGCAGCCATGAGGGAGTTTCTTTCATTAACACAGCCACTGGGACTTCGGCTGCAGGCTGTGTGGGTCAATGTCATAAGTAGTATTACTGGTATTACAGTAGGTCACAGATAAAGCGATAAAGAACAAAATACCTAGAAATTAGATGCTTACTATGTGCCAGCATTGATAGTTCTCCACCCAGCTTAATGAGTCGCACAGTAAACCAGCAGTGCTCTCCTTCGACTTGGGGCACTGCAGGGTCAGCTCCCCCACCCTCCACCCCTTCTCTTATGCCTGCACAGGTCCATGTATTTTCTCCACTTCTGGGCTGGGCCCAGCATGGCACTGCAAGGTTACAAGATGCTTTCCCCAGTTAGCTGCCTTATGTTGGACTTCATTTTCCTTCATAAAAATCTGATGCAATGGGTACTTTTGCTTGTCTCCTCTATCACGTAAGGCCTCAGACAGATTAGGAGGTTAGGAGGCACAGTATTGTTCCTCAGCTGAAATCATCCAGGATTTCTCCAAGTTAAACATGTCCAGGTCTGTGTGTAGAAGACCAAGTAGAAAACACAGAAAATACCTGCCCAAGGAATGGTGGAGTGGCCCTGAAATAATGATCTCTGCCACATAGCTTTACCTGCTTTCATACTTGAGAAATTTTTAGCCACCAACGTGCTTGCAACAAACGTGGGTAGAGCCCTTCCCAAATCTTCGTTCGCGAAGCCTAGCCATGATGACTCGAGAAATTAGAGCCTGCCTTAAAGCAATATTTAGCTCCTATCTTACACTCAGTTCTCTGCAAGAAAACATAGGTTCAGAATGATGTCCAAGTGTTAGAAAGATAAATTATTAGTTGGTAGAATTGCCTTGTTAAGGTTTAGGGCTTGACATGTTTCAGTGACCTCAGACCTGGAGGGAAGTTAACAAAGCTTGGGAAGAAGAATGCACTGCTGATAGCGGACACAAAGAATGCAGAATTTACAGGCCACAACGACTTTTGGCAGAGCTCTCAAGATAAGGAAGAAACTGAAAAAGCCAACTCAGCAACTGTGCTGAAATCAGCTCCAACTGCATAAAAGGTAATTCTGGCAGAGGGAGATTGTGACCACTGACTCAAGAAACCCACTGACTCAAAAGAAGAGGACAACTGAGCATCCAGACTAATTAGCATGAGAAGCGAGAAAATAATTTAACCGGTAGAAGATATGATATTAATTAGTAAGAGAACTACGTAATTCGTAGTCAATGAACAGTGATTTATTTGTTTGTTAAAATGTATAAATAGTGTAAGGTTTTGATGACTGGGGAGACAGCCTTTTGTGGGTTACCATTCAGCTCCCTACTTTGGGCAAAATGGAACAAAGAAATAGAAACGCCTTTTATCGGTGTGTAAATTGGCACTGCACACTGGGCAGCAAGCCCGCTTTCGGGATAAGAAGAACACAAGTGCAACTTTGGCTAAATCCTAGAGAAAATCTCACTCTCCACCTCCAGAAGACAGCTTATCGTACACCTAAAAGAGAAGCAAATAAGAGATGCCTGTAGACAATTTTAACTAAGGAAAGAGGATCTTGGCAGTTTATCACCATGCTTTCAAGTCTTACTTTTATTAGGGAAAATGTTAATTGAGCTACTTTAGTTAGTACCTGTGAAGTAAAAAGTCAACCCACCCAGGGCTTCTTTGTGTAAACCTCCATCTCATGTTGTCTCTTTCCCGTACTCTTTGTAGCCTTGACTTCCCAGTTCTTAGCTGAATCGTGCTTTAAATATCCACAGTGTCAGAAGCTACCTTATGTCACCCCATCTGTGAAAACATGCAGGCAGAGCATTTGTTTTTTGCCTAATTAACTAAAAATGGATTGACTAAAAGGAGTATTTCACTCTCAGCTTTTAAAAATATAATTCACAAAGCCCAAGTAGGTACTTGAGAGGAACAACTGCAATTACAGTGGCCAGGTAAAAAGTATTAGCAATTTATACAGTTTTTAAATACTGCAATATTTCTGGCCTGTTGACAGGAAAGTGTTTTTTTTTTAATTCAGAGTTTTTGAATAAAATCATTTTCCTGTACAGAAATGATTGATGATTTCAGTCTGCGTGTGTTACCTTTAACATGTTCCTTCTTCTGGAATCATTAAACTATTACAGATTTTGCAGGAAAAAAAAAAAGGAAAGGAAAATCCATTAATGAAGATTCTAAGAAACAGGTCTTCTAAAAAAAGAACAGAGAACATATTTGAATGTTTTCTTTTGAACTTAATTCAAACAGACATAGTGGCCTACTACCACGTTTGTGCTAAAGCTACTTGCAAGATGAGCAGAGAACATTTTGATACAGTAGAATTTATCTCCTTCAAGGGCTGATAGAAGCACTGACACAAGGTGTCATTAGGTCAAACTTGAGGCCTAAGAGTTTAAAAAAACAAGCAGTATGAAGCAGCTCTCTAATTCCCTTCCATGTAACCATAAGCACCTGCTCTGCCCTTTATCTTCCCACTGTGCAGCTTTGGAAGCTGGCAGTCTCTCAGCCAGGCCAAATCAGCTGATGGGCTCCATGCTGGCGTGGTCAGGGGTTGCGTCAGACGTCAGCACGTATTTGAGTGTGGAGTGGATAAATCCAGAGTGAACAACATAAACCTGCCTCTCAGAGCTGTGTTGCTCTCCCACTGCCTTCCCCAGCAAAGCAAAAACATGGAACCAATTTTCCTGAAGCTCATTCACTGCTTGGTAGGGCACCTGAACATGACTGTGGTTCAACCATGTCCCGAGGCTCCAGGTACAAAGGACACTAACGTGATTCTTACCACTGGTAAACACAGAGATGACACCGGTTCTTGTAGGCATTCTAATCAGTTCTACACAATAAATATTTATACACGATGCAGATTGTTTTAATGAGATAAGGAATGCAAACCGGTGAGAAAAAACAGGGAAGAAAATACCAAGTTTGCTAAGTTGTTATCCAGATTTTCATATGGAACAGCTGAGAGAATGGAAACAAGAGGATATTTACATGTTCTGGCCTACTGGGAACATACCAAGAGGCTGCATTACATTCAGGAATGTTGCCTTGTGTGCAAAGCAGGAAACCACTTGTTGCTTGCTCACCCAGCAGAGGAAGGGAAGCACTCAGTATGAGAGATCTGTGAAAACCTAACAGTGGAAAGCTTGTGTCTAACAATTTCACTGAACAAGCTTGTTGCACACCTTTTTTAAGCCTATAAACAGCACAGCACTGTGTAATGGAAACACTACTGCCATTGAAAGAAAATGTGTGGTGAGCTACACCCTCCTGTACTTTTGAAAACTGCCTTTCTGAGAAAAGAATTTAAGCCAAAGGATTTATGAAGAAATAGAAGGAAAATTCCTTGTTTTATCATTCATGTGATATGAAACTGAAAGCTGGGATACATAAATGGGAAAATCCCCCTAGCAAAGGAACAGGTACTGTTCTTCCCCTTTTCCAAAACTCTGAGTCACTGTCTCTGTGTTTAAGCAAATATGACAAAGGAAGTTTAAGCTGCTTTTGAAAGCATTAAACCTTCTGGTATAGATGGTTACCTTTCTTTCATTATCACCATCTCACTTAGAGGATAAAGCAAATTAAAAAAACCCTATCCAGTCCTTGCCCACATTAACAAGACACATGCAGATAAGATTAAAAGTGTTTCCTGTTCCATGGGAAAATGAGAATGGATGAAAAGGTTTCATGCAGGGAGTACAACACATAAATGGACTAATGCACACAAATCACCTTGTTACATTTTGCCTCCATGGAGCTTTGGCTTCCAACAGTAAGAACAGTTTTTAATAGACAACTTGTACTCGGGCAGCTCTGCCAGTCTCAGCTGCATAAATTGAAGATTTCATACGATTTATCACTTCAGTACCAAAATAAAAGCTTCCCATCAAAAAGCATTTGTAACAGATACTATCTCTATGAGTTCTTCTACAAGATCAACACTGCCATTCCCAGATGTTCAGTACCATCTGTGAATACCATCTATAAAACACAGCTCCTGTTCACCTGTATTGGTAGGCAGACCTTCGAGTGATAGGCAAGAATTGGAGGTGCAATCCTCTCACTTCACCACTCTTTGGCACATACACGTGGAAAGACAGAGATACCTCTAGACTTCTGGAAGAACATGAATGAGAAAATACCAGGAAGTTAAAAGTGAGCCCCAGTTCCAGGCAAAATTACCGAGCTGAAAGAACGTTCTGCTCAACAAATTTATCTTAGTCACTTCCTGAACTGCAGTTTTGTCAGATTTACTTGCTGTATAAAATAATTTGCTGAATTGTTTCAGGGAATCATTTCACGCCTTCACTGAAATCTAGTGCAATTTTGGACATTTTAGCTCTGTGCTGTCATCAACTGTTTTGCTCCATTATGAAAGTCACGTTCACCTTTCTATTCCCTGACTACACAACAGTAAGGATAAAATCAAAGCTTCTTCTTGGCTATTCAGGTTAGCAAGAACAAAACCTGCTTTTTATGACTACTCAATTCAAATCCTGGCTTGTGTGATCATTACTGAGAAAGCAAACACAGAAAATGTTCAAAAAATAAAAATAAAATCCTTTACAAATGTGAAGGAAAATTCCGGTACAACAACTTTATGAAGAGCATTACTTTATCTATGCAATAAGATAAACAATGGAGAACCTTAAATGGAGAATGCCGTCTCATTCCCTACCTTCAGCTCATAAGTGCTCATAAGTGAACAAAAACTCCATGTTAAACCAATTTTAAACCAGCAGCAACTGCATCCATAATCACACTACATGTGATTCTGCTGTAAAAACTATGTGAAATATTAATGCCACTATAACAAATGTAACCATTTGCAAAATAACATGACATATGCAGTTTAGATGCTTCATTCTTTCCACACCACACTTTTGTTTGTTACGGCTCTTTCTATCTCGTTTTAATGGAAAGACAATCCTTCTTCCTGAATTTGTCTTTAACAAGCAAAAAAGTTGTCTGTTGTGAGAAAAAGCATGAAAGCTCCATAGGCACAAATTCATAATTTTCCTCTTCACATTTAATTCCACGCAGAGACCCTCACTTTGGTGTGCAGGAAGGTATGTGCTGCCCCTATTATGAGGAATCATAAAAGATGTCGTGTTAGTTAAGGTTGTGCTCCATAAACTATCCTTTGCTAGGAGCTGATTTGACTCCTGCCGGTCAAACACTAGATTGCACTGACTCCAGAAGAAATTTTACCTTTACATTCGCCTTAGCCAATAATTATCTCCGCAAACATATACAGTCTCAGCCATCGCATAATCCCACCCCTTGGTAACTGTGTGGCAGGAACAAGTACGCACTTGGGCACGGAGCTGTAATGGGGTGACAGCGCTTGCCCTGGATTTACCCAAAGGAATACCTCAGAGGAACGCCACGGGGCTTTCTTATAGAGGTGGAGAGTTTGTGTCTGCACAAGTCGGAGTTTGGAGCCCGCAAAGGAGGATCAGTTTGATCAGACTGAAGTTTGATCCTGGGCGGCGGGGGTGTGTGTGTGTGTGTGTGATTTCCTGAGAATGACTTGTGCCAGTGCAGCCTGTGGGGAACAAAGAGCCCCAGGTCTCCCCAAGCAGTCAGGATACTTCTTACTGCGTTCCGGCGCACGGGCAGAGGCACAGATAACACGTTTCGGGCATCGATGCCTGGTGTTTTGGACGAGTAATTCTCCTTCGCCGTTCGGAGTCCGTGAGGGGGCGGTCGGGCGGCTGAGGCGCTGCTCCCCGCCCCCGGGAGGCTCCAGCGCCCCGCCCCGGGGCCGCCCCCGTCCCGCCCTCCGTCCCGGGGCCCTCTCGTCCCTTCCGCCCTGCCCCTGTCCGTCCACCGCCTCCGCCGGGCCCGCCATGTTACCCCCGGCCTTGCTCCGCCGGCCCCTCGCCGCCGCCGCCCGCCTGGCCCGGGCCCGGGCCGGCCCGCAGGTAGCGGCGGGGGCGCCGCCGGGGGAGCGGGGAGAGGGTGGGCGTGGGGCCCGCGCAGTGCCCGGGGCCGGGGGTGTGGTGTGTTGTGGTGTGTTGTGGTGTGTTGTGGTCCGCCGGGGGAGGGGTGGGGGCAGGTCTCGCCCTGTCACTGTCGCGACATCCACCCGGGCCGACTGTGGCACGTCATTTGGGTGGGAGAATCGGAGTCATTTTAAGTTGGGGGGGAAAAAAAAAAGACCTCCGAGATCATCGAATCCACAACCTGTGACCGAACACATCGTTCGTGTCAGCCAGACCGCGGCACTCAGTGCCACGTCCAGTCTCTTTCCTTAAACACCTCCAGGGACGGTGACTCCAGCACCTCCCCTGGGCAGCCCATTCCAGTGTCTAATCACCCTTTCTGTGAAGAACTTCTTCCTAATGTCCAACCTAAACTTTCCCTGGCACAGCTTAAGACCGTGCCCTCTTGTCCTGTCGCTGGTTGCCTGGGAGAAGAGGCCGACCCCCACCTGGCTACAGCCTCCTCTCAGGTGGTTGTAGAGAGCGATAAGGTCACCCCTGAGCTCCCTCTTCTCCAGGCTGAACCCCCCCAGCTCCCTCAGCTGCTCCTCACAGGACTTGTGCCTCAGACCCTTCACCAGCTTCATTGCCCTTCTCTGGACAGAGCTGGTCCTCCAGCGCCCCAGCATCTCCTTGAGCGGCAGAAAGCATCGGGGCTTCTCCTCTCTTGGAGAAATCCGGCGTGGGATGGGTCACTGCTGCAGGCTCACCACTCGGTCAGGATCCCGTGGGGGTTTATAATGGCTCCAAGGAGTTGTGACACACGGGAACCAATACGAGATGTGTCATGCTGCAGAGGGCCATTGGGGAACGAGAACCTTTGGTCTTGGCCATCTGTATTCAACTACCTGAAAGGAGAGTGTAGCCAGGTGAGGGTTGGGCTCTTCTCCCAGGTAACAACTAACAGGATGTGAGGAAGTGGCATCAGGTTGTGCCAGGGGATGTTTAGATTGGACATTAGGAAAAATTTTTCTTCACTGTAAGGGTTGTAAAGCATTGGAACAGGCTACCCAGGGAAGTGTTTCCACCATCCCTGGAAGTGTTCAAAAACAGGTGGGTATGGCACTTGAGGATGTGGTTTAGTGGTGGACATGGTGCTCTTGGGTTAATGGTAGATAAAAGGATCCTAGAGGTCATTTCCAACCTATATAGTTCTGTTCTGTGGCTTGAGCTGTATGGTATGCATGCCTGCAGATGCTCGTGAAATAAGACATGTCCAAAATCCATCCTGCAGCCACCTCTGTGCAAATATGGGCTAAGGCTAGAGATGTGTTTTGGCCTTCTTTTTTCAAGTTTTATTTCTAAGGTGAGTAGAGGTTATTGAGACTGTTGCAAAAATACTCTTAGTCTGGGACCTCCAAAGTGTTACATGAATACAAGAACTGTTCTTGACCAGCCCTTGGGAAGCGGCCAGTAAGAGGCTAGGATGCAGACTTAAGAAATCTTGTGGTGGAAGGAATCACTCTTTTCCCAAGTGTTTGTATCTTTTCCTTTCTTTTGCCAACGATATGTAATTTGCTAATACTGATATAAGATTGTAATTAGAAAACACAGTGCAGTGGTGTGAGCTGATGAGGTAAGGGCAACAAGGCAGATGTTGATGTTGCTCCTGCTTCGGTGGCATCTTGGCAGCCTTACTTTTGAATAATATGTTTAGTCAAATATCTTTTTATTGCTTTGACTCTTTGCTGCTGACTTCCTGAGGAAGGGGTTGAGAAGAGGAAAATGCTGCTTTGTTATAAGCTAATAATTAAACAATTGAGTGCAACAAATAAGAGACACATCATAGTCTGTTGCACTGCTGAAAGGAGGGGCAGCAAATAATGCACATGGGAACTATTTCCGAAGAAAAATGTCACAAGAAACTTTTTGGATTTGGACATCACGAAGTAAGTACCCCTCTCCCAGCTTGCAGTAAAAAATCCTTCTGTAACATCTCACTAATTAAAAAAAATTAGAAGACAACTTTCTGGCTTGATAATTAGTTTTACTTATTTTTCTGACTGTTTTCTTTCAGGCGCTCCTTGCTACAGGGCCCAGACAAGATACCAGCACTTTCTACGAAATTCGCACATATGATATTAAACCATCGAAGATGAAGGAGTTTCTGGAAATGATCAACAAGTACATTCACTTTCGCACAGCTCACTCAGAGCTGGTGGGATTCTGGTACACGGAGCTGGGAGCGATGAATAAGGTGTTCCACATTTGGAAGTACGGTATGACCAGCAACCCTTTGCACTGCCCTGCTCTCTGGGTGTTCCCTGTCTCGTAGGCAAGAAGGTGAGGGGGATGCTTACCTGGCTTTTGTTTGTTGCTCTCACTGTAAGGAGGTGCCCCCAAAAATCGCTCTTGTACTGATTAGTGAAAAGAACAACTTCAGAGCCTGTCAGGACAACTTTGACATGCTGGGATGAGAGAGTTGGAAATGTTCTAAAGCAGCAGTCTCTGCTCAAAACGGTTATAATAGAGGAAGAATGGTAGAGTGTTTTGTTCATGGTAAATATTTTTAACTTGTGGCCAGCTCCACAAATGCCTTCAGAATTTCAAAACGAATGGAAAAAAAGGAAACATGCACATATATGCACTCTGTGTGTGTTTGTATGTGTGTATAATTGTTCACAAATTTTCGCTCAGTGTAATTGTTCTCAAATTTTAGCTTCCTTAAAACAGTGAGCACGCAGTTTGCATGCTTAAACTCCTTCTGCAGTGGGCCTGTGCTGAGATAGGAAGACAACGCACCAGTTCTGACTTCTCAAGCACACAGTGTTTTCTTGCAGCTTTAGCCTTGGTAACAATAGGCTTTTTGCAGTATAATCAACTTTTTTATGTTGTTGGAGTTGGTGCTGACATGGAAGGTGCAGGTGAGCCAAGAAAAGCTACACTTAACACCAGAAACTAGGTGTACTGGCCATGCTTTTTGTGGAGACCAAAGGAAGTCGGTACTTGGATAACGGAGAGGTGGGAAGGCACACCAGTATCATTTCCTTGGATACCAGCTGTAGTCCAGGGTATATCTGCACATTGAGACAGTGTGCTCATCGAAGTCCAGCGTGTTCACAGTACCTGTTTAGAGTAAAGGATTGCCTCTTTTGTTTTGGAAGGGTGAATCATAGAATCACAGACTCATAGAATAGTTTGGATTAGAGAGGATCTTAAAGATCATATAGTTCCAAACTCCCTGCCATTGCCAGGGACACCTTTCTCTCAGTCCCCCATTGCTCAGGACCCCATCCAACCTGGCCTTGAACACTTCCAGGAATGGGGCGTCCACAGCTTCTCTGGGGACAGCTTCTCTGTTTCAGTGTCTCACCACTCTCAGAGTGAAGAATTTCTTCATTATATCTAATCTAAATTTTGCCTGATCCCTGGAGGTGTTCAAGGCCAGGTTGGATGGAGGTCTGAGCAACCTTGTCTGATGAAAGGTGTCCCTGCCCATGACAGGGGAGTTGGAACTAGATGATCTTTAAGGTCCCTTCCAACCAAAACCATTCTACGATTCTAAATCTACTCTCTTTCAGTTTAAAGCCATTTCCTCTTGTCCTGTGACTCCATACCCTTGTAAAAAGTTCCTCTCCATCTGTCTTGTATGCTCCCTTCAGGTACTGGAAAGCTGCTCTAAGGTGTCTCTGGAGCCTTCTCTTGTCCAGGCTGAACAACTCTCTTAGCCTGTCTTCATAGGATAGATGTTTCGGCGCTTGGATCATTTTTCTGGCCTCCTCCTCTGGAGTTGCTCCAACAGGTCCATATCCCTCTTATGCTGGGGGCAGAATCACCTCCCTCGACCTGCTGGCCACACTGCTTTTGCTGGAGCCCAGGATGTGATTGGCTTCCTGGGCTGCAAGAGCACATTCACGTCGAACTTCTCATCCACTAGCACCCCCAACTCCTCCTCAGGGTTGCTCTCAATCCTGGCCTGATCCTGTAACTGGGATTGCTTAAACCCACATGCGTGACCTTGCACTTTGCCTTGTTGAACTTCATGAGGTTTGCACAGGCCCAGCTCTCAAGCCTGTCCAGTTCCCTCTGTGGCATCCCTTCCCTCCAGCATGTTGACTGCACCACACAGCTTGGTGTCATCAGCAAACTTGCTGAGGGTGCACTCGATTCCTGTGTCCATGGAAGATGTTAAACAGCACTGGTCCCAGTACTGAGCCCTGAGGGGCACCACTTGGACATTGAACTGTTGATTGCAGGTCTTTGAGTGCGACCATTCAACCAATTCCTTATCCACTGAGTGGTCTGTCCATCAGATCCGTGCCTCTACAGCTTAGAGAGTAGGATGTTGTATGGGACGGTGTAAAATGCTCTGCACAAGTCCAGGCAGATGGCATCAATAATTCTTCCCTCATCCAATGTAACCCTATGACAGAAGGCCAAACACCAAGTTTGTCAGGCATGATTTGCCCTCAGTGAAACCATTCTGGCTGTCACCAGTCACCTCCTTGTTTTCCGTGTCCCTTAAAGTGGTTTCTAGAAGGGTCTGCTCCGTGACCTTCCCAGGCACAGAGGTGAGTGAGACTGACCAGGCTGTAGTTCAGCAGGTCTTCCTTATGTCCCTTTTTAAAAATGGACTGCCATAACTTCTCAAACGTGATGGATAGTGGCTTAGCCACTTCTGCTGCCAGTTCCCTCAGAACCCACAGATATACCTCATTGAGTCCCGTTGGCTTGTGCACCTTCAGGTTCCTTAAATGGTCTCAGACCTGATCTTTTCCTACAGTGGGTGGTTCTTTGTTCTCCTGGTCCCTGCCTTTGCCTTCTTTGACCTGGGTGGTCTGGCTGGAGCACTTGCCACTGCAGATCAAGGCAAAAAAAGGTCACTGAGTACCTCAGTTCTTGGTCATGACCAGGCAGCCATGTCTCCCCTTTCTTCCAGAGAGGGCATGCATCTGTCAACAGGAATATTTTGAGTTCACCTGCATCTATGATTAATAAATTGTCCTGCTTCTCAGAACTTTTAAGACCTGGCTATCATTATTATCTCTAAATTAAAAAAAATAATAATCTGTGAGAAACTTTTAAAGTGCAAAACAAAAGGAAAACCCTGTACTTTTTATTTGTTTCCTAACAGTGTTTTACATGCCTAAGTTACAACATCCTTTCTTCTTGATTCATCAGACCCCTGCTTATACCTTTTCAGTAGTTAAAAGTAATTGGTATATTTACCTCTTAGTCCCAAAATACTGATATTTCTTAAGGTTCTTCCTTCCCCTTCTTAGATGCTGGAATTTTCTTGCATAATATTGGAAACTGTCTGCATAAGTATATTGCTTAAGATGCCACTGTAGACTAACCAGTTGAAATTCAGACACTCTTAATTAAGTAGTTTTGGTTTTAATTAAGAAAAAAAGTAGAAAAGGTTTAGCTTTTGAGGATTTAACAACCTTTTTTGTAGCTGAACACACAAACATTATTTCTACACTTTTAATGTCACTTTATATAAGCAAAAAACCCATACTTTTAATAATTTTTTTTCTTGGTAGGCTATTAATCTTCAATTTTTTTTTTTCCACTTCACTTCCTTTCCACTGTGCTTTCTCTGAATCTGCTTATCCTTGGTAACTGTTGCCACATCCAGTAGTGCCTGTGGATGCCATATGTAAATGTCCTTTAACTGTAAAATTGGTTAGCGGATTTTGTGTTGTAAACTTTCTTGGCTTGAAACCATTTTAATCTGAGACGTAAAGCAAAATTTAAAGGTGGTTTTTTTCAGAATTTAAAGGAAACTTACCACATCTGCTTCAATCTAATATTCTGTTTAAAAATACCAGTTTCGAAATTAGATAAGTGCAGCTTGCCTTCTTGTAATTATACATTTTGATTGAGTCTAATGTGACATTAAATGCATTTTTTTCTAGGGTTTTTTTTTGCTTTCTTACAGATAATTTTGCCCACAGAACAGCAGTCCGGCAAGCACTAGCCAATGACAAAGACTGGCAGGGAAAATTTATGTCTGTGGCCCTCCCCTTGATGGAGAAGCAGCACAATGAGGTCGCTTATCTGGTACCTTGGTGTCAACTTGGAAAGCCTCCAAAAGAGGGGGGTGAGCTTATCTTTTCTTCTGGTGATTAAAGTTACCGACAGTAACAAAAAATGGTTTAACGTTTAAACCAGCTGTTGCATGGTTTTATAACCCCTTATGTAACAAAGGCACGTACGTGCACCCATGTGAAAAAGGTGACATTACACAGACAAGGGACAGAGTTTTTAAGAAGGATTTTACACTAACATCAAGAACGGACTAGAGCCTTGCTCATTAAGGTTATTACTGGTCAGGGTTGTGAATTGCTAAATGGACGTGCAAAATGGCAGTGGCATAGTAGCAGTCATCCCAGACCTCCTTTGTCTGTCCATCAGTGAGAGGGGATTTCCTGGAGATACTGGGAATAATGATTGCTCTCTTTCACAGAGATTCTTCTCTTTTATGAATTTGCTTTGTTACTGATTGTTTTGATTCTTTTGCATAATAGTTTAAAAAAAATTCCCTACCTTTTAAAGATACACGCAAGTCAACCATACTTTGTTACAGTCATAGGTTAGGTGTCAAAGTCCTGTCCAGATGTATTTTAACTCTCTCTGTAGCAAAAGCAATGTTAATAGTATTGACCTTTCCCCAGTTTACGAACATTTGTAGAATTTGTTGCATGAAGTGGCACGGAACAGGCCTTTCTTCAGCCCTCAGCATGTGCATACACACAGTAATCTTCGTTCTTTATTTCCCCAGGATTCTGAATTTTATGCTGTTTTAGTTGAATTTGAAAGCAGTCCAGTTTTCTCCTAAATCTGGAGAGATGACTTTTCAGACGCTTTGCTCCTGTTGTAGTCCATCTCCAGCCCATTGCTG
This sequence comes from Neopelma chrysocephalum, assembly GCF_003984885.1. NCBI lineage: Eukaryota > Metazoa > Chordata > Aves > Passeriformes > Pipridae > Neopelma > Neopelma chrysocephalum. The sequence continues at coordinate 673,472 of NW_020925079.1, forward strand.
GAGAATGAGACCAGACATATAACACGTGTCTGGCTTTCTATTACAGTGTCAGCAATTGTGATCTGAAGTAACTACCTGAACGGAAAGAAGACAGGTAACTTTTAGCAGGACTGGAGTTTTCTGGCAAATTATGCCATTTCTCTACAAATAAGGGAGATTGTTTGGCAGAGCAGAGGTGCTAAACCTAGTCCTAGTGTGTTGGTTATGCCTTCAAATCTTGCTGTGACCAACTGCCAGGAGTCAAAGGGGTTTGTAATGCCATAAACAACTTCAATACCAGGAACATCACCAGTCTTAGAAAAGACCAGCTGGCATTGCTCAAGCAGCCATCCAGATCCCTCAAACACGTATGAGCACTTGTGATTTCTGCAAAGTAGTCTGAATCTCCCAAAATTTCCAGGCAACACTGAAAATTTGCACCAGGTGCTGGCATGAATGGGCAGTCTCCTGCTGACCCCAAATGGCAGGGAAATGCAGTACTCATTTCACAATAAATACATCATGGCCATAACACACTGTTCCAGAACTGACATATTAACTTGTATTTCCTTCCCTGTGGTGGTGTTTGCCTTCTCTTCTAGGGGTATATGAATGGGTTACTTTCCAGATGAAGCCTGGTGGGCCAGCGTTGTGGGGTCAAGCATTTCGAGCTGCAATCAATGCTCACATCAACACAGGCTATACTAAGCTGATTGGTGTTTTCCATACAGAATATGGATTACTTAACAGAGGTACTACTCAATTTCTGCTACACTTTGGCAGGGGAGGGGGCAGAGGATAAGGGGCAAGCCCTGGTCCTGCATCAGGATTGGCCAGCTTGCTGAAAACGTTGGTGTGGATCACTAAAGTCCTGTAAACAGTCCTTGAACCCAGCTTTGTTTGTTGAGTTAATAGGCTTAAGCTCGTTGCCACAATCTTAAAAGTCTCTCAGATCTGATGTTAAAGTCAAACTGTGTAAAGGCTCAGTAAAGGATCATCCTACCACTGACTTGCCTGGAGAATTCTTTCTGCTTACTGCAAGGCTTTTAACAGATGAAGGCAGATTGCTAGGACTTACAGTGCGTGCTGTATTGCAGCATAACAGTATTTAGCTGACTTTATTTGTACTTTCTCAGTCCATGTGTTGTGGTGGAATGAGAGCCCAGATAACCGGGCAGCGGGAAGACACAGAGCCCATGAAGATGCCAGAGTCGTAGCAGCTGGTAAGAGATGATGCATCCAGAGAACTCACTCATGTTACCTGCATGCATGCTGAGAAAAATATTACTTCTCATTGGAAGTTATGTCTTAATTAAACATGCGTTTAATTTCAGTGCGCGACAGTGTCAGGTTCCTGGAGTCCCAGCAAAATGCACTCCTGATTCCTCTGCAGTGCTCACCACTGAAATAACCCTCTTCTAAAGGGTGTAACTGACGGCAAATGAGACAAGATGGAAGTGCTGTCAGCAAGTGACATGGATCCCCATACCCAGTGAACTGAGCTGTTCTTCAGTTGACCAAAAATGGATGCAAAACGCTGATCACTAGCAGTGTAAATCAGCACGCTGCTAGCAGTTGTTAAAAAGAAGTTTATGATGTTGTTCCTACCTCTCCAGGAAAGAGAACTTGAGCCCTATCACACGTGACATGAGCCACACTTCACCAATCTTTAATTTTAACCCCTAAGTTCTTAATACTTTTTCAAAGAGCTAGATCCCTTATCAAACCTACTAAGTTAAGTGTTCTTTTCCAACACTGCAGTCAGGGGTGGTATCACTTTGCTAACATATTTTGGTGCCTCTTGTCATTATCACATCGTGGTTATTCCATACTGGTTTAAGAAGGAATGCTCCCATCTATACCTTACCCAGTTATGTTTTAATCAGACATCTCATTAGGATACTCTGTATTAATTCTGAGCAAAGTAAAACATCAACGTAGCTGGAGTTGGACTTGGGTGCTACAGTGGAGATGGTCAGGTGGTGTGGAGCACCCTCTTCTGCAATTTATAGGTACTAACTATAAACTGCAGAGCACTGGGGAGTCTGTTCCACACATTCATCACAGACCTGCAATGAGCAATTGATTTAATATCTCTACTGAGGTATCTTTGTGCAGTTCACCTAATTATTATTGCTTGCTTAAACTGCATTAAGATCTCACAAAAAGCACTATAAAACAACCATCGGCCATTATGCTTATGTCCAAAGTACAACTTACATTTCTGTAATGAAAATTCAGAGACAGGTACTTGAGTTGGGATTTAAACATCCAGAGAAATTTGTTATGCTGTGCAGCTGGATTTGACAAATAAACCAAACACTGTTTTCATGACTTGCTAGAGACCTGTTTATTTACTAACTTGAGAAGCTTAAAGTAGCATGTACCTTTCAAATCTTGTACCACCTTGCTTGCCTGAATAGTATGTACTCCATGCTAAGTTGTAGAGATACTGGAATGTTATGCATCAAAATTCACAACAAAACAAAATTCACAAGCAAAACAAAAGCTGCCATGCTCCACAAAAGAACAAATGCAAAAATGACACTTGTGAAGACCAATGGTGCTAAAACAGCTTTATTTTTTACTTAATACAAGGCAGAGAGCCTTTTAATACTTCACATAACAGATATTAGCAAATACAAATATATATACTTTTTTTTTTTTGCTTTTAATGAAAATGTCCACTTAAGGATTTAACTTAGAAATTTCAGTTGTGAAATCTCTCTAGATTTTTGCAAAGTTAACAGATATTCCAGTGCAAAAATAGATCCCATTACAGATAGCATAAAGTGCTTGGAACGAAGGGCCAACTACAATTCAGGAGGGAAAGATAAGCACAAAGTGGTGGTTTAACCAAGGGGAAAATCCAACAACTCCTTACTGAAATACAAATGTACTACAAAGAGAGATGCAACATGTCAATAGTACTGAAGTTTAAAATAAGTTAACACCTCAGTGCAGTTTCATTATCAAGAGTGGTTCATATACTGCGTGTCTCTAGAGTGATTTTTCCCCAACACGTACTTGAACAAGTAAATTAGTGGCTGTCTGAACTTACTCCTTGACAAATCTTCATGCCAGTGTTGCATTATGCTGTCTGTTCAGTACAAACAAGGCAGATCAGAGCTGTGAAATAGTTTGGTTAATATCCACATTTACTGTAACATTTTAGCACAGATAGCAGACCCATTAAGCATGGCAATCACAGGGCAACAGGAATCAAGAATCTTTGTTTGGCTAAGGAAAGAGGATGACGATGTAAGTGTCGTTTCCTGATAAATTAATAATTTAAATGAGCAGCTACCAAGAGCAAACCACAGCCCTTTCAAGACCAAATCTGAATCCTCCTAGAACTCGTTCTAGTTCTACATGCACTAGTTTGGTGCAGTGCAAAACTTAAGCCCTTCACTTCAGGGACTTGATGCTGCTTCATAACAGTGGTTTTTAAGCAGTGGTAAGCATCCAGTACATGCTACTTGTTTCAATGATACTGCAACATACTTGCAGCCTGTTACGGAGCAATGGCTGTAACTCAGCTGTTTCCGCACCTGGAAGTCTGATGTGTTCATCACCCTGTACTCATCCCCATAGAGTGATGCTATAAAGGTAATCACAAACTATGTTTTAAGTGAGGTATACCGATCCCCTTTACACTCCTTTCTCAATCCCCTTAGCAATGTATTATACAGACTAAAAAAAAAAAAGGTATGAAAAAGGCACTTCTGCAGAGCCTGGAGTAAGCTCTAACTTTACCTCAAGACAGGACATGGAGGGACTGGGAACTTAGTTTAACTGTGTTTTAAAAATGCTGAGTTGGTCAGTGTTACCATGTGTACTTGGAAATAGGTCATCAGCCTTCTTCAGGCTCATGCCAGCCTCTTCATTGTTTGCTGGGCTGCTAGGGACATTCACAGAAGAAAATGGTCCATGATTGATTCATGGAGTAGCATCAAGAACAAGTGCAGAAACTGTGTGGGTGTTTAAGGCAGAGACATGACAAAGGAATAGCCCAGGAACTGCACTTAGGTTCAAACCACGTTACCAAACCCATTTCTGAATGTAAAAGGCAGAAGGGCCCTGAAAGCATACTCTCCCATGACTGTTGTACAATGTGAACCAGAATTCGTTGTTCTTACTATATAATTTCCCCTCTAATATTATTCTGGCCTTGTAAAACTTGAAAAATTGATTGATGAACTGCAGTGCTACTATTTTGAACTATCTTGTTCTCCAAGGGGATTTTTACTGAAGCAGTTGTCACATGTATAATGATGATGAAAATGGTATCTACATTTGATATTGTACTGATGGAAGCCTATTCAACCTAAGGCAACTGAAGGCCCACACTAAGACCTTAAATTATCTTGTCCAGGAGCTGCTTTATCCTGATGACACTGCCCTCGTCGCCCACAGAGAAGTAGCTCTGCAGCATTTGACATCCTGCTTTGCAGAGGCTGCTGAGCTTTTTGGGCTGGAAGTCAGCTTAAAGAAGACAGAAGTTCTCTATCAACCTGCACCTCAGAAGTCTTCCCTCATCCCCATCATGAATGCAGCTATCCACCAAATAGACAGAAAGAGAGCATAGCATTGGGCCATAATGTGAAGAAACAGTTTGGCTACAGAGATCAACTGAAAGTGTTGTCAATCCCTAATTATGCTACCTACATATTTAAAGTCATAAATAATACTGTTAAAAAAAATAAAAAAACCCTGTTGGCGGGGCGGGGGCCAGGCAGGGCTGAGGGCAGCAGTCCCTGTGGTTTACGAACTATTTCCTTTACTTTGTCTCATGGAGAGGAGAGAAGCTTCCACATTGTCTACTCCGCTTTTGGAAATAGGTTTAAAGGTACTTTTCTATTGTGATTTTTTAATAATGAACCCGGTGATTATTATTATTAAAAAAAAAGGGGGGGATGGGGAGCCCTTGGGGGGGACAGTGCAGCGAAGCGGGATAGGTGAAAGCAGGAGGAGGTAGAGCAGGTGCTCATTCTGCTGGGTACAGAGGGTACGGCCCCCACACTTCAGGGCCACAGCGATGAACTGAGGTACGGCAGTGGGGAAAGGGGTGCTGGGATTTGGGGTGCCCACCAGCTTGCTCTTGGCCATCTTGGTGTTGGCCTTGGCTAACTCCAGCCGCAGCGTCTGGGGGATCTCTGGGTCGAAGTGGATGCTGCTCAGAGCATTCTTCACCTCCTCTGCCTCAGAGCGGCTGTCGAAGCTGACGAAGCCCAAAGGCTGCTTGGAGGTGAGTTTGAAGAGAGACCCCTCGTACCCCTTAAAGGGCCTGAAGAGCAGGTAAAGCGTGCTGAGCTGTGCCGAGCGTTGCCCCCCGGAGCCGCCGTGCCCCATGTTGGCGCCGTTGACTTCAGTGGGGCAGAAATTTCTGGAAACTACAGCAAAGGAGGACCAGACTTTTCTACTCTTGAAAGGTAAGCTTTTTATCTGTGTTCTTTTAGAGGAATTACATGTTGCAGTTAAGGACTGGAATCGCATAACTGGTGAAGACTGGTGATCTCTTCAATGGATTGTTGTCAAAAGCAATTACTTCAGTGAAAAGAAAGGTCTCTTCCAGCAGAATGAAGATAAAATAATTTATAAGCTGCAATTACCTTATAATACTAAGGAACAAATTATAGGCAAAGGTGTACATTAAAATCTAACATCTTTGAGCAGAATGTTTGGTTTGGGTATTTTTTTCTTATTAGAAACACCATAGTAAACTGGTCAGTTATAAATCTACCACTTGTCTTTATACATCTTATTCTTGATTATCTACACCTGAGGAGGAACAGCCCGAGGCACCAGCACAGGCTGGGGCTGATCTGCTGGAGAGCAGCTCTGCAGAGAAGGCCCTGGGGGTTCTGGTGGACAAGCTGTCCCTGAGCCAGCAGTGTGTCCTGGGGGACAAGAAGGGCAAGTGGATCCTGGGGTGCGTTGGGAAGAGCATTACCAGCAGGTCAGGGGATGATCCTGCCCCTCTGCTCATCCCTGGTGAGGCACATCTGCAGTGCTGTGTCCAGGTCTGGGCTCCTCAGGACAAGAGAAAGCTCCTAGAGAAGGTCCAGCAGAGGCTGCAGAAATGAAGGGACTGGAGCATCTCCCTTATGAGGAAAGGCTGAGGGAGCTGGGGCTGTTCAGCCTCGAGAAGAGACACTGAGAGGGGACCTCATCCATGTCTGTCAGAGGATGGACCAGGCTCTGCTTGGGGGTGCCCAGCAAAGGGACAAGAGGAACAGGCAGGAACTTGCGGGAGGTTAAAGAGCAGATACTACAAATCTGAGTGACAGCTCATGACTTAGAATTTGCTCTTGGCATTAGCAGCTTGTACAACTACTGAGTTCGCTGCTGTGGTCCAAACCCTAGGTCTGCTTCTCACCCACTTCCTCCCACTAGATATTCATGCAGCTGCTGCAGTACCTCAAAGGAACAGTAAAGTACTTAACTACAAAAATACCTAGTCAGAGCGTGTTATTGATTGTGATGCTGGTGGGACAATTGTATGCATTTGGAGGGTACACAGTTCTGCATATCACAACTTGCTGATGAAGATACACGGTTATGATGGCCCATCTCTTGCCATCCCACCTCCACAGTACTGCTCTGTGGCCTCAGATTTGTCACTACTGATCTATACCAGTCTAGAAAAAGCAGCTGGTCAGGTGAGTTTTCTCACTCTAAGGCTACAACACTGGTGGTGACTTTTCTTGCCACTGACTGTTCTGGTACATTCATTGCCAGCAATGGATGTAGCACCAGCAAATTCCCACTCCTGACATGAATGTTCTAAAAACTAAAACATGCATGTCTAAAATACCTGTAAATAACCACTGGCCCTGACTCCTCTGAATTATTTTAGCAACCCTAAGAAAAACATACTGTACAGAACAAGATACAGTATGGTTTAAAGCCCACAGCATCTAGTGGGTGCTTTACCACAGCTTCAGAGTTATACTGTAAGGAGCTAAGTTCAAGTCTTTCACTTGAGAACAGTACAAGACGACTCCATGAGGCACTGCCCCTGTAAAGGAATTGTTTTCATTGCATTGAATTGCATTGCATTGAATGGTTATCAGTAGAGTGTCCAGTTTCTTTTCCTCTAGCTTCTTCTTTGGGAGTATCCTATCCCAGGGAAAGGAAGTTTGCATTCTGCTCATCATTTCTTTGATGAAATTGGCTCACACACAACTTTCTTTTACCTTCTCATCTTGCAGGAAGGAATTAAGGATTGCAATGTCTACCACAGTCTGGTTTTTGTGCAATGACAGGTCCTTGCTATGGTCGTCGTCACTTTGGTCCTTAGCAAAATTTACAAATACCTACAAGAAAAAAAGAGCATTTCACACATCTGGATTTTCATTAATTCAGGGCATTTTAAACAGTGGGCATCCTGAAATAGTCTTGGGATTCAGTATTCTGCTTTGTTGAAATGCCCTTAAAAGAAAGGTCCAGTAAATTAGTGGATTTATTCCTACCTCTGCACAAAGAAGCTTTTGGCATCCAGGCTACTAAAAACTTACTTGGTCAAGTGTGGTCTGAGAAACGGAGTAGTCTTCTATGTGGAGTCTCTTTTTGTTCTGGGAGAGAATACTGAATATTTTGGCCAGGGAGGATGGTGAAGAAGGAAGCTGGTACTGCAGCATATTCCGATGCTTTTCCTTCAGGACACTTCCAGGGAAGGCATGCTTAAAGAACTCCTCAACAGGCTTCAGGTCTGGGTTTGCCCCTGCAATTCTCACCACTATGGTGTAACCATCTCCAAATCTACAAACAAGGACACCAGCACAAGGCTTAAGTGCTTCGGAAATACAAGTGCAGCTTAAAATCCATCAGCACTTCCCACAGTCAGAATAGCAACGGGAATGCTGCACGAGGAATTAAGCCTGACAGTATCTCCCTAAAAATGCAGACAACTCTTGTGGTGTAAGTGAAAAGAAAACAGGTACCTGTTCTTTAGATGCTGGACGCTGCCCAGACACCTGAACCGCCCATTGACCATTATCGCCATTCGAGTGCACAGGGCTTCACATTCTTCCATGCTGCAGGCAAGAGTAACTTCATTAGCACTGCAAACAGCAGTGAAGGGCAGAGCAGCCAAGCTGAGCTTAGCATCCAGCCCTGGCAGATGCAGAAGCCAGGGCACCACACAAGTGGGCTGCTACGTACCTGTGAGATGTGAGTACCACTGATCTCCCCTCCTTGATTACACTCAGAGCACAGTTCCACAAGAAACGACGTGCTTTGGGATCCATCCCTGTCGTTGGCTCATCCTGCAATATGTGTACAAAAAACAGATTACACTGCTACATTCCACTGACAAATACCTCGTCTGCGAAATGACCTGTCCATTCTGATTAAGCATACTTGAAACACCGAAAATAAGCAAGTTTGACTTGTTTTCTAAAATGAGAAAAAAACTTATGCTCCAGATTTTAAATTAGCAAACACACCCTTTTCAGAACTGAGAAGTACTGCTTATTCTGCAATTACAGCATGTTGAAATAGCCAGTTCTAAGACAAGTTGAAGCCAATTAGCTTGTTTAAATACAGCACAAGTCTACTTTCTCATGCACTCTGAACTTCAGTAATTCCAGTATCTGTCCTCAATTTTAATCTAAAGAATGGCAAAATATTTATTCCCAATTTTCAGTTGATTATTAAAAACACAGATTTGCTCATGTCTAGCAGGAAGGATGCAGTTTTTTGTAGGCATAGAAATCTTGAAGCTGCTGACGGTTTGGCATCATGTTCGAGACCCCCACTTTGCAGAGATTTTCCAGAAACAGAAGCCTGGAGGCCCTTTATAGCTTGCACCTACATATGGAATATTTATTTCCATGTGCTATTTGCTCATGATGAAATAGCTAGTCTCCATTTGAACCCGGTTTTTCTATTCTGCAAGAAAACTGTTAATGAGCAAAGGTTGCAGACTCACCAGGAACACCACGGGTGGCCCTCCAATGAGGGCAATGGCCGTGGAGAGCTTGCGTCTGTTCCCCCCGCTGTAATTCCCGGCGTATTTCTCTCCGTATTTCACAAGGCCCAGTTTCCGAATTGCCCACTCACCAACCTACGACAGACAGCACATCACCATCTTGAATTGAGCACAGCAGCATCCACACAAGGAGATTTTCCTTATGAGCTTTGGCTTTGAAAGCAGTTTTTAGAAGGGCCACTCATCCAAGGATATGATGTGCACGGATATGGCTTTTGAAGCACCCTGTTCACCTCTAGAGCAGGATATGTGCAATCCTGTCCCTGGGAGGCCTGAAAAGTCAAATGGCTGCAGCTGATCAGCCAGTGAGCATGAGTTTAACACCAGCTGAGCCACATTAACCACCGGTCTAGTGCTCTTAGCAGCACCAGCTTCAGAGAGCTTTCCTACTCCTGTGGGCTTACAGCAGGGATATGGTCATTACTGGCACACAGCAAATCCCACTGTGGTGCATCTTAGCCCTTCAGACAGATGGGATCTGTCTGTTATTCAGGAGTATCCCTAATGGTGCCAGCAGGCAGGCATTGTTGCCCTGCAGACTAAAATGGGGAAAGGATCCAGCTGCTATTCGAATCGTATGCAGACCTGGGTCCCTTTTTTTATGGTAGCTGGTGGGAATATCAAACAGAAGAACTCAGCATCAACCTTAGAAGGAGCTTGCAATTTTCACCCATCATGCCTACTCTTACAGAGGGATTCAAGTTACTTGGACATACCCTATATAACATCTACCTTCAGCAGTTCCTGTTTTGTAGCACCCAGGCCTCATACAGTGAAAACTACTGTTAACTCAAGGAAACAGTGCTGAGAAGAGTGCTGTATGGTACTGGCAGCTGTGATTAATTGCCTAAAGACCACTGGTGTAACCCCATGTCTGAATGCTGAAATAGCAGCACTTTAATGATGAAGCATGACCAACTGGAAAGCTGTAACAGCCAGCATGAGGCTTCTGTTAAGTTGTAGAGTTTGGTTCCCGGGACTTTGAAGAACTAACCCTTCACAGCAGGTGAGGTTCTGCAAGACCTGCAGCTCCACAGCCCTTAAATTCTTAAAGAAAGTCATTCAGTGGAGAAGGGCTTCCACTATGAGAACGCAGGACCCAAATTATCTGCCCTTCCATTTAGTACACTTCTCTAGGCAACACTGAAAAAAACACCACAACTTTTGGGTTACTCTGAAGGAAAGGGGGGCAGATTTCACCATACAGTACACCTTCAACACCTTCACATCATGGCACTTCATGTCTTGCAGTGAGGGTGCACATGACAACTTGCAAATTGGTTACTGGGGTGGGTTCTATGGTGTTTCATTTACCTTGCAGACTTCTTTCTCTGGAACACCTCTCAGGAGCGCAAAGAACTCCAGGTGCTCTCGCCCTGTCAGCAGTTCATTAACAGCATCAAACTGTGGGCAGTAGCCCATGTTCTGATGGACTTCTTGAATGTTGGAGAGGATGCTATAGAAGAAAAAAAAACCCCTTTGTTAGGATTTCAGGAGTACATGCTGCTATTTTAGATGTTAACAGGAGGAAAGTGAAACAGCAGTTTTGGAATCACTGAACTAATGAAAATACAGGATCCTCAAAGTCCATCTTGGCCAAGATACATTTTCTCTCTCCCACTCTTCCAGTTCTTTTTTCAAAAAAAGGACATTTAAATGTGAAAAAGCAGGTATTTAGAAGTGACTACCAGACCAAATCAGTTTTCTTAAGGCCACTGAAGACCTTTACCAGACTTGAACAAGGGCTGAAACAGATGCCAGGAGTTGTAAAAGGAAAAAGTGAAAGTGAGTTTAGATGTGGAAGTGGAACAACAGCTGCAGTGGAACAAAAGCTGGAGGAGAAGGCAGTAAAGGACCTATTTCCACACAAAGCAGAGAAAAGATGCAATGTGTTTCACCTGTTTCCTTTGAGGAAAGCTTCTCCTCCTGTCACATCTGTATCACCAGTCAGCATCTTAAAAGTGGATGACTTGCCAGCACCATTTACTCCCAGGAGTCCAAAGCACTGCAGATATAAAAGAGTACAGTGTGTTTGAGAATGGGATTCAGCTGCATCCCTTTCAGCACTGACAAGAGGGGAAGGAGCAAACTTGATCCTCAGGACAGCTGGAGAGACTCTTCAGTGCATTTTCAAAAAAAGTTTTCTGGGCTTTTATTTTAAGTATAAACCTTTAGGCTGGGAAAATGAAGGAACTGTGGTGTCACCTTGGTACATTGTCACCACAATGTATCCATGCCAAACCCTGGATACTGGAGCTTGGCCTCTGGTCCCAGAAACAGAGTTCAGTATTTTCTTCAAAGGCAGAGACACACAGAATCAGAAACTGCTTCAGTTTCCAGTTTCTTCTGACGTTATTTGAACATTCATTTGGTTTTGATCTTACCCTACCCTGTGCTGTCTTGTGGCTCTTAAAATGCTGCAGTAATAGCAAAACAATGCATTTGACAGATAAGCTTACCTCTCCAGGGGGGATTCCAACACATATCCTATCAACTGCTGGCTTTCGCTTCATTCTGTAAATCTGAAACCAGAAGAAAAAAGAATGAGAAGGACAATGTCAAAGAACTCTCACAAGAGCCATACATACTTAATGCTCCATACTTGATCCAATTTTGACCCCACTAAATTCCTCTGATAAGGCATGGTGAACTGCATAGTTTTGTGTCAACAAGTAGGAATGCAGAAGTTCTCTGTCACCTTGGTTAGCTCCTTGATTTCCAAGATGTCACTCTGTCCCCCTCCACTAATTATCCTCTGCCTCTCTCTGGTTACATCCTCATCTTCATCATTCACAGGAGGCAGCTTGGCATAGACAGGCCTGGAGAGAACAATGTGACAAAGGCTTAGCAGAAGATGACAGGGCCTTCACAGATAATATTCTCTCCATTTCACAGGGGACACCAATGAAAATGTCACCTGCCTGTAGTGGAGCAGTGGAGAGGACAACTTACCTGGGTTTTATGAAGAACCTGTACTGGATGAGCACTGTGATGAGAAAAAAAACAACGCCCTCTACTGCCATGGCAAAGAGATTCCTTCCCACCAGGTCCCACGACAGAGGGGACACAAAACGGTTCTCTCCTGCCAAAAGGAGACGAGACACACAATCACTTTTCCAGAGCGAGGGGAGTGGGCTTGCATTCCTTCCCACAGAGTTCACCAAGCTGGGCACTGGGACAAGTGGTGATCAGCCAGGTGCAAGAGGGAAGGGATAGACCACAGAGGGGCCAGCTGTGGCTGTGTGCACATTTCTTACTGGGACTTAGGCCCAGAGAATTCAGTCTGCCAAAGAGCTGAATCACCTTTTCAAAAGGTTAGTGAAGCACAGAAAGACTATGACTCAGGCCTGGCATCTGCATGCCAGAAAAAAAAAGATCCAGCTTTCTAGAACCTCAGCCACTCATCACACTTGGCCTAGTGGTCATCTCCATAAAATTGTCTTTATGCATTTTTATTTAATTCCCTTAACTCAAAACACTGGGGTTCTGTCTCTTCAGTCCTTGTAACAACCTAAAGTGGATGGCTGTGGACACTTGCCACCTTTGATCAGATCTGTGCTGCAAATTGTGCCCTTTCAGTTCCTGAAAAGTTAGAGAAGCTCACCCAGAGCAGATTCGAGATTTCTCTGTTCCTTTCAGGCCATTGTCCCTGTGATACATAATTTCACTCACCAAACCTCTCCAGAGCATCAGCCATGGCCTGGTTTTTCACCATGTCAATGAGTCCCCTCCCCAGGCAGAAGTGGGGGAAGATGAGAAAGACAGACTTCAGAATGTCATTGATGTCCTTCAGCTTCTGCTAAGACAAAATCAAATGCCCGTGAGCCACCTGAGAAGAAAGCAGCCACCACCTGCCAAAGGTGACCCATGTTATGCCTGACCCCTCCCTCCCTTCCTCAACACTGCACTCCACAAAAATTCAAGGATTAGAAATGTTCTCCCAAGGGCCAGTGCCTTGGCTCCTCTGAACAGTCAGTGTTGTTGAGTTGCTCAAGATTCTATTAACACAAGCAAACTGCAACAAAAGGAGAGATTTCTCCAAACACTCACAGTTTAAAAGGCACTGTCTGCAAACATCTAAAAGGGCTACAGGTTGAGGAGACAGGGAAGTTGTGCTTGCACAAACTGGTTATGTCAGTGGCTGTGGGCAGCTCCTCCCTATCCCATATTAGAGATTCTAAGACTTCTCCTTTGTTGTCTTCCAGTTGGCTTAGCCCACAGATTGAACTGATAGCAGCCTGAGGAGGGGTTCCTGTTCTGCCAGACACTTATCTCCCAGCATGTACTTATTTTTACTGAGCTGAAACAGGCTTTGTAACAAAAGGAACCATCATCAAGGTTCCTTGCCTCCTTATGCCCACAGGAAGAGGTATAATCGACAAATAACTCCCACAGGGTCTCCTGAGCTTCCTCCCACAAGGAACACTTCACACCACTGTGGGTCAAATGGGGCTGGCTAAGACATCTTGTGTTGTATACAAGCAGGAGAGGAACTTGCACCTTCCCCAGTAGGCATCTGGCTTTGAAAAACTGAATGGAGGTGTGTCAGTTCCCAACACATTTACAGAGGTATCTACCACAGGAGGCAAAATTGAGGGCAACTAAATGCTTGAGTGATTAAACGGCCTTAGTAGATGGAAACTGCCCTTCATTAGTAACGTACAAACAATTCCATTCGAACGTAAGAAAATTGTTTGAGGGATTCTTTTTGTTTGGGTTTTTTTTTGTTTTTTTTTCACTTGTTTGGTTGTTTGTTTGGGTTTTTTTTGGTTGTTTTTTTTTGTTGTTTTTGTGGGTTTTTTTTACCCTAAGAGTGATTGAGAAGCGAAAGAGGTTGCCCAGAGGGACTATGGAGTCTCCATCCCTGGAAATGTAAAATCTGATGGCCCTCAACAAACTGCTGTAGCTGATCTTGCTCAGAGGTTGGACTAGACAATCACAGGAGGTCCTTCCCCATCTTAACCATTCTGTGAACATTGCTGAACCCATTTCCACCAGAACCTGTGTTTAAACTGCTGCCAAAGCTAACGGGTACAGGCCATGGCCTAGCTTTTCTGGAGAACTGGCTGCTAAAGGCAGTGTGGCACCAACATGGAACTAGATTGCAGCAGCACAAGACAGTGAGGGGCTCCTGGGGAAACATACGTTGTTGGTGAAGAGCTCCAGGACAAAGGTGGCCACACTGCCATTGATGCCAATGAAGAGATTCACACTGGTCAGCACAACATATGCTGTGCTGGGGATTTTGAACACGAAGGAGGCTGGATACATGAGAGGGGTGATGGACCACCTGGCAAAAAGAAAGGCAGCAGCGTCAGGTAAGCACTTGCCGAGTCTAAGAGCCTTCCCAGTCATTCTCTGAAGAGAAATCTCTTACCCATAGAGAAACAGAAGGAGAGCCAGCACAGGCAAGTTGGAGGAGGATACATAGGACTTCTGTTGGAAGCAGATGAAGATGATGACGACTAGTGTGGCTGGAACAATGTAGTTGCACTTGAAGGGAAAAGCATGACTTTAGATTTCTTTCCCAATGACAAAAAAAGGTGCTTTCCTGCTCTAATCCAATAGTTCTCAAAACTCTTCAGTGTTCCCAAAGCCCTTTTCAATGGGAGACTCTTAGAAGTGTCGTATGTATGAACTACAATGAATTTACATTTCTTGGTCCCTCTAGAAGTAGCCAGGAGACTCTCAGAGGTTCCGGACACGTGTTATAAAAACCTGCTTTGGACAAAGCAGAACAAGGGGCTACACAAGCAAACATTTTGGGGCAATTATTTAAATGTGATGTAATAAATGCTGATGATTGAGCCTATGGTTGTCCTCCCATCCTCTGTTGTGCTTCTTGTCCTACTGAAGTGAACCACTGCCCCAAGAGAGCAAACACAAAAGTCATGGTCACAGTGGTTATAACGTGTTGCCTGCTGACCCAAACTGCACTTTGCACTTCAGTACAAGACACCATGCAAAACCAGAAGAGAGCACAGTTTAGCACATTCAAAGCCCTTACCATATCCCAGACAAAGTTGGCCACCCAGTAGATCACAGGCTTCACACCACTGATGAACTGCAGGTGTTTAGCCTTGCTGACACGTTCTTGAATAAGGAAAACCACAAAGCTGGCAGGAACAAAGGACATGGCAAAGATCACACAGATGGAGACGAGGACATCAACAGAGGTGGTCATCCTGGACAAAAAAAAAAAAGGAAGAAAACAAAATGCTTGTATGCTGGTGCTGGCTCCTTTGAGATGAAATGAAGCAGCTCATTCAGAGCAAAGCAGAAACTGTTCTTATTCTGCAGGGTAGAGGATGACCACACCAGGCTGTCCTAACTGCACAGTTCTCCAGCCATATAACACAGGGAACACACACAGCCTGTTGGCATCTCAAGGACAACACCACAACCTGCAGACTGGTTAGAACTTCAGTGTAATAGACTGCTTTCTGCTCTTCTTATCACCATCATTTTGTTTCCCACCTAATGCATTTCTTGGACTTGTTTGGGGGTTTATCTTTTTTTTTTTTGGTGCTGTTTTAAAGTTCAGAGATACCTGCCTGTCACCTGCCACTGCTTTATAGATTTGAAGATGTACCTGCAGACAGGTCCTGACTTGGACAGTGGTAGGAGTGGACTAGTCAACGCCTCAGGGAAGTGAACCCTGCACATTACTGTGTGCCCCCCAGGTTGAGACAGTGGGCAAAACTGAACAGGATCTATCAATGATTCCTAGTCAAATGGTGGCACCCTGGGACAAAAGAATGACCATATTCATGGTGAGACACGTTTCTGAAGGCGGCTGAGAGGAACTTCCTAAGTGGCAGAAGATCTGAAGATCACACTGGTTCTTAGAAACTGCAGCTACCAGGGACTCAGAGACAGAGAAAGTTTGCACAGAATTGCTGTTCAACACCAAGTTCTCAGCAGCACATGTTGCCACCTGCCCAGACTAGAGAAAATAAGGCCTGCATGTTAGAGCCTAAATGCCACAGGCCACTGAGTGTCCACCAGGGAGGTTAAAATCTCCCATGTTGCCTGTTTCCAAGTAATCAGCAGCTGATGAGCCCAAAACCACCCATGTTCACATCAGGACTTACAGGGCTACTTCAGAGAGCTGCTGCTTGGTGAGGTTCAGTGGGTGATTGAAGGCAGTGATCCCGTAGGCACTAGGGTTTTCACCCTGCTGCAGGTTGGCCCGAAGGATGGCATTGTTGATCACATTCAGGAAGGATGCAATGGCATGCCAGCCCTTGTTGTTAAACCACACCTGCAAGAGACCACATCGACATCAGAAAGGCACCAGCTACATCACCTACCCAACAGGCTCCTCAGCCCTGCAGAACATCCCTTCCTCTATTCAGGCCATATAATTTCTTTCCTCATCTTTCCAGCTAGCATGCTCAGGGACAGAACACAGGGTTTAATCAGTAAGTACAAAAGGCTGCTGGAAGACAGCAATGATGCAGCACTGAACTCCTTTCAGGACTTTGAAGAAACAGATTTTGAGGAAACCCACACAGGAATGCAAACTACTCATGTTCCCACAGGGAACTCTGTTCTGCACAGTTGACCATGGCAAACTGCTGTGACGCCAGGTCACCAGAGCTTCAAACAGCAGGCACAGCAGTGAGGATTGGTTAATTTACCTTCACATTGTTCTTTGTATCCAGGCCTTTCATGAAACTTGACAAGCTGTTGAGAAATCGATCTCCAGAACTTCCCTGCAAACAGAAAAGACAGTTACTTCCCCTCTGAGAGTATTCTTATTTACATCCTGGGGTCTAGCAGGGTTTACACAATGTTTTTCACAGCTCTGACAGTTTTCTTCCCATTCAAAAGCCTCTCTCCACCAAGCTGGAGGTGGTAAGAATGCTGAGAAACTTCAGCTTTCCTCCACCCTTTCCTTTCTGGGGTCTCATCGGTAAGAGGTCAGCCTCATGCCTGTTTTTTTCCCTAAAAAATGTATTAAACAAGGTTGCAGGCAACCTTCAGAGACACTGCAGCCCACAGGCAAGCAGTCTCAGAGGAAAACCAGGGACCAAATTCTCTTCTGAGCCAAGGCAGACTCAGTACAGGAGGGCTCAACTGGGTTATTGAAAGAAGACAGCAACCACTTGTTAGTTCCCTGAGACAGCCCAGCCTGTCCTGCCACAAAACACTCAGAGGTGTCTGCAATCCCCACCAGCTTCCAACTGTGTTGGGCAGAACCCACATCAGCAATGTGGGCTACATAAACTTCAGCTGAGCATGTCTCCAAGCCTCCTGCCACTCCCAGACAACTGCCTGGGAGATCCCAGCTCAGAGACAGTGAGGAGAAGCCACTGGACACAGGTGACATACACACCCCCCTCATTTTATGGCTTCCAAGTCCTCTCCCAAGAAACAAGACTGATATTACTGCATCCTGGGTTTATGGGGGATGGTTGCTCACCTGTGCTAGCTCCAAGATTTTCTTCACCTGTTTAATGGCATCGGTGACTTCATGGCTTGGAGGAAGCACGAGGGAACTGCTGGCTCCCAAGGAAAAGCCACCATACCTGAAAGTTCAGACAGAAAGTGATGCTCAGACCTGACTATTCACTGACATCCAGAAAATGCCACCCCTCCTCCCTCCCTCTCCAGATGTCTCCTCTTTCTGCACTACATCCAACACAAGTGTCTCCACTCGTACAGGAAAGGATGACTTCGATTTTCCCTACATGGCTGCTTAGCCATGGTGTCTTCTGCTCTTTGTTTCTGGGGTTAAATACCCATATTATGAATGCTGAGCATGCTGCCCATTTAATAAATGCAACTATCCTCTGCTGCCAGTGCAGACAAAGCAGGACATCTCCCTGCTGCCCCTGGTTGGAAGGATAGCACCTCCTAGGACAGCGTACCAGCAGGCTGGTCATGCAAATCTTTTTCAAGCCAATACTGCACTCTGTATAAGGCAGATATGATTTTCAGTACTCTGGGGTTGTCTCCCAGTTTATCCTTCAACATCTTCCCTCAACATCTGGCAGTTAGGAGTCATAAAACAAACTGCAAAGTGGGGTGGATGTGTCAGGCTTAATACAGCGCTCAAGGGTTAGTGGACACATACAAGCTAAAGAAAAGGCAGTAACTCACCTGAACTCATTCACCCAGACCTTATTCTTTAGGCTGTAGAGACAGAAAAGAGAGTTGATGTATAATGTGTAGAACAAGAGAAGAGACAGACCCATCACTGTTGCAGGCACATGGCCAAGGAAAAGAGTGCAACAGCCACTGTTGTGACATCTGTCACATGTCCCACCACTCCTCTTCAGTGTAATCCCTAGGGCTGGTGCCCAGACTTTCCCCATACTCTGCCTACAAGGGTCAGGACACAGCATCACTAATAAAGCAAAAACACCACTTGAGCTGAGGATCAGGGTAATGTGAGGAGCTGAGTGGATTTGGCTCGCTGCTGAAGAATTTGGGCTGCCCAGGCTTATTTGCCTGATCTGTGCACCCCCCCGTAGAGCAAGCAACATTTGGTGGTGAGGGAATGGAGACGGTGTGTTTAGCAGCTACCTTTTCCCGATGATCTGCGCGTAGGTCTTCACTAGGTAGTCTGATATATTGCGGCCTGTCAGGTTCTGGAGGATGTCAGCAGTGTCTTGCTCTCGCTGGTGCCACCGGTGAAAACACAGATAAACACTCATCAGAAAGCACAGACACTGAATCAAACAAACCTTGTGCAATGCTTCGCACACAAGAATCACACCCAGCCGCTCTGCTCCTCATTGCAGTACCACCGAGCTCCCTCCTACCTGTGGTGGTGGCAGCCCGCCTGCACCAGGGGGGCACACAGGCAGCATCTTCTTGATCTTCTCATTGCTGCACTCACAAGATGGGGAAGGGTTCTCCATGCTCCAGTTGCCTTTCAAGAAGATGTCCTGGACTGACTCTGGGACCAAAGCAGTGGTCCATTCGTTCTGCCCCACAGTGCAAGGAGTGTCTCTGTGTCAGGAAAGAGGGAAGAAAAATGCAGTTTTAAAAACAACTATGATGGCCTTTGCTTACAAGCCATTTAAAGATCAAACTTCACAGTCCTCAGAAGAGGCAGAGTGTTTCTCAAAGGAGCTTGACCTCACTGAGACAAACAGCTCAGAGTGACAGACCTGGCTCTGCAGCTTTTAAGAGATCCCAGTGCCAAAGAGACTGAGGCTGGCCAACACTGAGTAGTGTCAGACACTCCCTTATTTGCATTATAATTAAGTGCTTTATTTCAGTCAGTCCCAGCATGCACAGTGTCCAGAGTACAAGGACAATGCTCTTAGTCATATGGTTTGATTCTAAGTAGTCCTGTGAGGAGCAGGTATTTGGACTCTATTCTCATGGGCCTCTCCCAACTAGAGATATCCTATGATTCTAAGATCACAGCAGACACTCGCTTCCTCGATCGCATTTCTGCCTTTGGGGCACCAAAACACCATTCTTCCCCTAGGCAGCATCAGTGGGCAGCTTTCTCCCCATGCCCCATTGGTGGAGTAATGCAGCTCCCACGTCTGTTATAAAGGATGCAGCTTAATTTCCACCCTTAGCCAGTATATTGGACACCTTGCCTCCCTCCCCATCATCCCGTGAACATCATCTGCAGTTCTTCCAGGCTAAAGACAACCATCTCAGACTGTGTACACCCTCTAGAGAATACCTACAGTCAACAACACAGAGCAACATAACCAGGTTCTTTACAATGATCAGGACCAAACAGTAGTCTGGAGGAAGAGACTATTCTCTCCTTTTCATCTCCATCAGCAAAGACTTGCACTCAAACCTCACTCCCTCACCATGCTGAGGGCTGGCAACTATTTAAAAGGTCCTGAGCAGAAAAACTGAATGTAATTGCAACTCTTCTGGCTTAAATCCTGCTCTGGCCGCACAGTACTATAATTCCCTAAAGCCAACTAAATCTACTAGTGACCAGAACCTGGGGTTGGACTTACTCTTCCCAGACCAGAGTTCTACTTACGGGATGGAATGCCCCTGCATACAGCGTGTCCCAAAACCAGGCTTATCAAGAAGGGCATCCAAAAGCTTCTGAGTGCCTGCATCTTCAGGAGCATCATTGCTATGGGTACAGCAGAAAAACACTGTCAAGTCAGTGTGTTAACAGGCACACAGCAAAAGCAGCAGCAGCAGAGCAAGGCCAAGAACACAGTGAAAGGATAATGGGTGGGGATTTGCCTTTGAAGAATGCTTGGCCTAGAGCACACACACACTCCCAGTCTCTGTACACAGAACTGTTAGAGACATAACACCATTCAGAAAGGGGTACGGCCTTGCCAGTAGTTCAGAGATGGCATTTAAAGGTCCAAGAAGAAAATAACAGGACTCTCTTTGAAATGTGCTTCTGAGATAAGCACAAACCCCAAATTTAAATGACCTGTTAAGGAACTCAGTAACATAAGTCTGCAAAGAACAGAATTTGTAGGCCATAAGAAACATACCTAATAAAAGTGTATTGCTCATCGTACATCCAGGGTTGTAATTCCAGGCTGGGATACTTCCCAAAAGGAGGAACAATCAGGCTGAACATGAGAGCAATACACACAAAGACAGCTGGCAGCACAATCTGAAAGTGCAAGGAAATTTTTAAGCAAATATTCCCAGAGGCATCAGGAGTTACATGTGAATCACTTACTGGATTACTGGATTACAACTTTTTCAAGGAATGTCTTCGCTGTTTTCACCAAAGCAGTGATAGACACCAACACAAGACTTATCTTGGCATTTAATCAGGGCACTGACTTGGGATGCAGAGGATTCAGCCTGCAAATCCTGCTCTCAAGGCCAAATTTAGATTTGAACCTCAGCTGCATCCTCGCTGTGCAAGAATACTGTAACCACTTGGTTATCATGCAATTCCTCTCACTTGCACAGGCCTCCTTTTGTTCACAGGTGCAGTGTAGACCAGTTTTGGTTATCTGCATTCCCTTGAGGTTTTCAGCCCACCACCCACTCAGACTACAACACACAGTGCAGAGCTGTCCCTGCTGAGGGACTCTGCTCACGTTGGGTGCTCTCACCTGGGCAAAGAAGCCCTTCCGGCTTCTCCTGGCAATAAGCATCCTCTTCCACAACAGAGCCATGAACTGCTGCTGGGTGAGCTTCCAGCCTTTCATTTGGTAGGAGCCTTTCCCATCCATGCCACTGAGAAGGTCTGTCTCTCTGGATTCTGCTAAGAAGAAATGACCCTCATTCAGAAGTTCAGAGATGCTCTCTGGGTACTTCTGTACTGGAGGCACAAGGTGATGGCTGGAGCAGCCACTCTCCAAAGAGCACAAAAGAAAGAGCACGGTGAGCAGAGATAACAGAAATTTACATGAACGTATTTTCTCCCTTATCTGTCTGAGCCTTGATGGGAGGATTGAACAGACTGTGGATCCTGCACTGTTCACTATTCCTAAAGGCAAATATGCCACCACTCCTTTTGCAGCCTCAGCCTTCAGACTTGCAGTATTTATAACAGCAAAGAGTATCCACAAGAAAAGAACAGGCTTAAGACACAGCAATACCTGGATCTATGTCTGAATCATTAGGATCAAATGCATCATCTTCTGTAAATGGACGAAGGCAGCTCTGTCTATCTCCAAACACACGTCTGTTCCTTCTGGCTGGCAATGTCCCATCTGAAAATAATGCAGTTATGGTTAGCTGAACTGCTTCAGGTAATCTCCAATTAGCCCCAGAAAAACCACAGTAATATCATTTTCATTTTACATGTCTCCTATTTGCAAAACAAGGAGCTGATCCAGAGTGACTCCAGTGCAGGTAAAAGTAAAACCAAGACCCTCACTCTGCAAAGGGTCATGTTTTATGCATCATATCTTGTGTGATGTTCCAGAAACAACTTCTAGTGCACTGGACACTTTTTTTTTTTCCATGTAGGCAGGGAAACAGCATTATAATAAAATTCTCATATGATACGTATATGACTACAAGTGCAATTTGCTAGCACTCATTTATCAGGAAATGCTGTTATGAGCACTTAGTGCACTGATTCGCTCTCAGAAAGTCATTTGGTCCCTACTGTGGTCTGACCCTGTCAAGAGCTCCTCAGAGTAGACAGTAGTGCCAGTCAAGTAATTTTCAATACACTCAAACAGTAGAAATTCTTCACTATTACAAAATAAACATGCTACCACTGAGTCAATTGAAGATTACAGTATATAAAAGCATGCATTAAGTATACTAAGACAGCTATTTTAAGTCATTAAAAATACTAGCACACCAGAGCTCCTGTTCAGTCTCAAACAGGGTCTGTCACACCTGCAGGGGATGTGTCACTCCTGCAGGTGAAAACTAGACCCACCTGAGGTTTCTGCATCCACACCACTATCATCAGCCACTTTCAGGAAGATCTGAAAAGCAATGGTAAGTTTTAGTGAAAAAAAAACCAAAGAAGGAACAACAATGTGGGGATTGCTTCAGGAGATGCCATGAGAGAGCACAAGATTGACAGGTGCAAAAAAGAAAACAGAGGATATAGTTTATCCCCTGCATGACAGGGACATGGACTTTGTGGCTTCTCTCCAGTTTCCAGGAGCCAGTCTGTTACCACATACCAGCTGTTCCCCCTTTCCAGTGGCAGTTCTCAATGCATCTCGAACCTGAGATCTTTCCTATGTCTCAGAAACAGACCTAGTTTTTAGGGCACCCCTCTATGAGCACACACTTAAACAGGGCAGAAGACAATCCATTTGGAGGGGAACACAAAGCAACCTGTTCCACAATAAACTTTTACAGGAAGAGGTAAGACTACATCTCATTCTTAGTTCTGACACGATTCATTTTGCCTAGTTTAAGACAAAAGAAAATCGTCAACTCACTAACCTCTTCCAGGGTAGTTTCAGAGATGCCATAGCTGGAAATGCCAAGATCAGAAAGACGGTCATCAATTTCATGGAACAGCTCCACAAAAGCTCCCTCCTTAGCAGCCTTGTATGGCAAGACATAGGTTAATTCGTGGCCAATGTCCTCCACTAGTCTGGCCTCAGAAACATGTTTTGTAATGAGATTTGAAATCGCAGAGACATCTAGAAAAAACAAACACAAAAGACAGTTTTCTTCTGGTTACTACTCATTATGTGGAAAGAAGAGCTCAGTCTGAAAAATCTTGCCAGAAGGAAAGGAGGGAAAAGGGGACATCTCTGAAAAGCAGCTCATTTCCATGGAAAGTCTTGTTTCTTTTTACATTTAACACTGGATGAAAGCCTGGACCCAAGCCTAGCTATACTTTCTATGTGCAGAATTTGGGAGAGCTTTTACACGCTACTGGAAGACCTGCGAGTCATCGACGTACAGTCCACCAACATTACAGCCCTAGCAACTACATAATCTTTGCTTATTAAGTCTCAAGAGAGCTTGAATTCAAAATGGCTCACTCAAGAAAAACATTCCAATATTTACAGATTTAAAAATACCATCTCTGTAAATTTAATAATTGTCCCAAGACTGTAGCTACATAGGGGCACAAGGTTAAGGCAGCTGTCCAAGGTGAACTATAGAGCAATGTCAGCACTGGGACTGAATCTTAAATTCTCTTTCAAGCCTCACCTATTGTAAGTGTGTCACTTTCATGGTCACTGCCAAGGCCAGCATCAGAGCTGCTCTGGGAAACACTGTCATCCTGTTCAGAAAAGAGAAGACAAACATTATTTTCTCCTGTTTAATCAAAACAGGGCCCACTAGATGCTGCAGACAGTGACGTACCACTGCAAAGGGCTAAAATACAAGTAAGAGGTCACAGGTATAGAAGTGAGTGTTACAAAAGCATGCACTTCATCTATTCTGTATCTCTCCAATCAGGTTTGCACCATCGACATTGAAACAAACTACAATGTAGATGTACATCCCATGCAACAATTTAACCAGACATGGTCTGGCATAGTACCTATCAAACGTGTAACACTTCTGCTGCTTCTAATAAGCCTGAGATTTCATGAAGAAAAAATAAATATAAGCAGAAAGGGTCAGCTGCACCTTTTTCAGATAGGACACTGTGCTGCTGCTGTTTCTGCAGGAGCTCAGAGAGGAATCCACATCCTTCTTGACCAGGGTCAAGTAATAGCCAGTTCCCAGGTGGTTCTTCAGGAAGAGAGAAGAGCCAACACAGCAGAGCTTGCCATGAGAAATGATGGCAATCCGGTCCCCCAAAATGTCTGCCTCATCCATGTGGTGTGTGGAGAGAATGATAGTGCGACCTGAAAGAGAGCAAGGAAGATGTTGCTGTAAGTCAAACAAACCTATGTTCCCACGCCAAAGCCACAACCATCTGGATCTTGCCGTGAAGTTGGATGGGAGGTTGATGCCACAAGCTTGGCTCCTTTGAACGAGACTAGCAGCATGGAAAAGGTTCACAACTGCTGTCACGTGTTTATTCTGCTGACCTTTGTCATGCTCAGCAAAGGCAGGTTTAATTTCATGTCAGCAAGGCTGGCTGCACAGAGCAGAACAGAACACTGCTCAACACCAAGGGTGACTTTCAGACTTTAAGTGCCCTCATGACCCAGTAAAGAACTTTGTTCTGAGCTCTGACATGAGTAGGATGAGAAAGGAGGACAGGTGAGAGATCAGAACAACCTTGTCCTGCATGATCTTTGTTCATTCCTCAGTGCAGGCAACAATAGATTTGCAGAGACACATGGCTATTTTGAGAACAGCCATGAAACAGACTAATTTTCTTTTGCCTTCCACAACACATTCATTAAGAGTCAAGAAAAAGACACAGACATACCTTGCCGATACTTCAGAAGCAGTTCCCATATCCCTCTGCGAGAATAAGGATCCACCCCAGCTGTAGGCTCATCCAGAATGACAACCTTGGAACCACCAACAAATGCTAAGGCAACAGAGAGCTTCCTCTGCATGCCACCTGTCAGGCACAAGAAGAAAGAGGTGTTCAGGCTGATGCAGTGACGAGTGGAACAGCAATACTTGCAGCACAGTGGATAATGAGCTCTCTGAAATAAAGCAGACTGAGAAGAACAAGTACTGCTACTGTCTCAGGCCTTCAGGGTCCCACCACAGTGGATAATTGGTCTGGGTGGTATTCCCTCAGTGGATGTAACTCTCCTCCTGCTGCAGGAAACCATGCCTTGCATGCCCTTCCATAAGTGAATCATCTACCTCAGCACCAGTGGTAGCAAGTCACCAGCTTGGAGGCCTAACCATATTAGGGGATTTGGAGCACAGGTCTCCAGAGCTTGAGCTGCAGAATTAGGTCCCCATGAGACCTCATGGAAGCATTCCAGAGGCAGAAGCAAGGACTTACATTGCAGTCTTCAATACTAAAGCCAACTGTGGTCATCTGCTCTCCCTTCCCAAACTCAAATGTGCAGTCTGTACTGACAGTTGAGTAAGACAAAAGAACCTCAGTCTCTCAACTATCTGGTACAGAATGATACAGGAATCCAGCCCCCCTTGAACCAATGAGAAGAACACTCCAGGTCACCAACTGAAGAAGCACAAGTCAGCATAAGGAATGCACATACCCTTTGGAAACAGCAAGGGACTTGGAGATTATGGTCTAAGCCACTCTCACCCAAACTCATAAAACCCATAAGCATTCGGAGAACAGATATCATGTGCAGCTGGACTACATCATGATGGAATCAAGTACAAAATACTTAGAAAAAGTGAGTTACTTTTTATGGCCATTAGATAGCTTGAGACAGTGCAAGATTTTAAAGTTTACTAAGATACACTGATTAGGTACTTAATAAACAACTGATTTCCTTATGTGCTTAATTGTGTAGCAGTCTATATCTAATTACAGGATCCAATCAAGGTCCATAATGCGGCCTCCACAAAAGCCAACAGAGCATTTCTGGGGGTAAGTAATGTAAAAGAGCTGAACCTACCAGAGAGTCTGCTTGTCCTAGCTTTCAGTTTGTGAGGCAAACCAACATCTGTTGCCATCTGCTCCATCTCTTCTTTCACCTTCTTTTCTGGCAGCCCTTTGAGCCGAGCATAGAACCAGATGTGCTCCTCCACAGTCAGCCTAGGGAACAGGAGCAGCCTCAGGGCAGGGTTGAAAGCACCATGCTGGGATTCATCCCTTACATTAGCATTACACAGGCATATGTTTGCTCAGAAAAACATTTTTTAAGGCTGAGGTCTCAGGAGGGACCTACAGACTGGGAGTGCTCGGCTTGGGCCTGACTTCAGGGTGTGGCTCTACTCATCACCCATGTAAATAATCCTCCTTTAAGGGCACTTGACAGAGTAGCCCAAACATCCCAAATCACTAAGTGCCAGGGAAGCACTCAGCCTAGTTGACTTCAGTGGAGTAGATTATTATGAGACATGAAAGATGAAAGTGTAGGCTCTTGCTGATCATTCACAGGCACATAGGAACATGCTAGTAAACAAAACATTCCCGTACCAATCTCACACCACCACCCCACTGTGTCACACCATGCACACATTAAAAAAACGACCATCAAAGCTGAAAGCCCACTACTGTATTCTAAAGAACCCAAACGTCTGTTGGATCTGTGTGTCACAGATGCTACTCACAAGTCAAACAGCACATTGTGTTGTGGACATACACCCAGGTTCTGCCTGATGGTGCTGAGCTCAGAGCGGATATCTTTGCCCAGGATGAAGGCTGTACCCGAAGTTGGGGGGAACAAGCCAGTCAAGATGGACCTGAAGGACAAATAGAACAGATTAGCAGGTTCCTAGGTTCCGCCAGGAAACAGCTGCTGTGCATGCCAGGATGGCTGAATGAAGAGTGGGCGGAAGCCCTGGGGAGCTCCCACATCAAGAAAGTAGTCTGAAAAACATCTCGCTAATGGATTAAGAAAAAAAAAATCATCTCCAATGGTTTTAACTGATCAAAGAACACCCACATGGCTGCTTGAAGGAAAAATTTTTTCTTCTAAGAGCTTCTCATTCTTTCAGTACCAACTTTCTTCCTTACACTGGTAAGTCAGAATCACAAATGGTGTTACTACAAAATGCTTTCTCCAGATTCATTCGACCCATTCTCAACCAGAACTTCCTCTAGTTTCAGCCCCCTGTAAGTCTCCTGAGGCAGCTCACAACTGTAGTAAACCACCTGAAGCACCCTAGTCTGCACCAGCTTGCACACTGCAGCTGTATGGCTACTTCTACCATATGGGAAGGAACTGCAGTATGCAGTTGCTTCCTCCACTGTCTTAAAGGATTATTTTGTTCTTACATGGTAGTGGTTTTCCCTGCTCCATTATGTCCCAGAAAGGAGGTGATTTGTCCTTCATAGAAGTTCAGTGTGAGACCATCTACAGCAACTTTCTTGCCATCACGATAAACCTTGACCAGGTTTTGGATGGAAACACCAAGACTCAAATGCACCGGCTCTTCCTCCTTGCAGACTGGAAGAAAACACAGCAATAGAAAGATATGATAGGTTTCAACAGAACTGCAAGTTCTAACAGTCATCAGATTCTCCCCAGACTGTGGAGTTCCAAGAAGAAATGACCTATATGAAGAACTGACCACATTTCTTCCCCAGGAACAGGAACCTTCCACAGAAATTGTCCTTTAGTCTTTTCTCTTTCCTGGTCTCATCTGAGATCTGGAGATCTCCACTGTCATCAGGGTCAGCAAAAGTGGGAGGACTTTGCAATTCCATGAGGCTGGAGTGCACATCTGCATTCAAGTGGGCAAAGTACTTTGGGTTTATCTGGATACACCCACCTGATACCACCCAAACTGTGATAACAAAATGACAATCAATTTCATCTTAGCCATGCCAGTCCCGCTGTCCTCAGAGTCATTTAAAAAAGGCAGACCATAACACTTCACTGCAGAAAGTCTCTCTGTCCAGCCACTTACCCTCTGAAGACCCCTTCTGATCAGGATGAGGCTGCTGCCTGTCCTGTGGCTCCTCACCAAACCAATATGACTTCGTGAAAGGAAAGTACCAGGGTCTGGGAATCCCATACTGACCTAAAAAGAAAAGCATTACGTGAACCTGACTGCATCTGTCCCTTTTCTTTTATTAGCTTTCAGGATAAGAAGGGAAGTATTCCACCCCCAGTAAGCCTCTAGGTGAGGCAGGACTAGAAGAGATCTTTCTTGAGATCTTTCTTGATGAGGACCCTGACAGACTTCAGGTAAGAGACATCTAACTTCACTTTAGGGTTAAAGTGCGCTGTGCTGGAAGGCGCTAAGTGGCACATGTGGCACTGATACTCTTAAATTCTCCCTTACAGCAGGGTCTGTGGATTCAGCAGTTCAGTGAAGGGAACAGCTGAAGTACAGCAAAGTTCCTGGGGTTAGCTCAGCTGTGGCCACAATGGGACCACACTTCAGTGGTGGGCAACATTCACCACCAACAGCAAGCAACAACCTTGCTGTGGTGCTGGTCTGTGGTTTTCCTCCATGACCTTTCTGCAGCTCTGCTTAAAAACGGGCCAAATTTGCACCAGGATTTATTTAAAAGCCTGAAGACACGACCCTACCTCAGAAGCACACCTCACCTGGGAAGACAGATTC
This sequence comes from Neopelma chrysocephalum, assembly GCF_003984885.1. Taxonomy (NCBI): domain Eukaryota; kingdom Metazoa; phylum Chordata; class Aves; order Passeriformes; family Pipridae; genus Neopelma; species Neopelma chrysocephalum. Next base: position 701,937 of record NW_020925079.1, read on the forward strand.
AATGTACCAGGTCATGACTCCATATAGGAACGTATCGAAGAGCATCATGACGGCAGATGTGGTGATGCTAAAGCCATCTTCTTCCAATGGGCTCTCAAAGAAGTTGTCCCACTGAACACCAACACCCTGCTCCTCAAACAGTGCAAAGTACTCACAACCAAAACCAAAGGCTACTGGAGACAGCAGGCTCTGCAAATGGGAAGCACAGACATGCATTTGAGTTTTTCACATCTACTCTCCAACTAGGCAGCTCAGCTTTTGTACAAGGCTAAGGGACATGGTCCCTGTGAAAAGTCAAAGTTCCAAGGAGCATCACTGTATTTGCAGAGAGGGAATGGCATATTTGGTCTTGGTTCCAGCAAGTCCTGAAACCTCTGCCAGACCTCCCTCCAGAACTGATTGTTTCCCTCTCTTCTTTCTCTTCCTCTTTGGATTTTCATGCAAGGGAGTAGGGTCAGGTCACTAACAGTCACCTTCTCCAGACAGGTAAGAAGTGCTGTGCAGAGGAAAGGAAGCTGGTTCCTTCAGCCTGCATATCTGGTGGTATAGCATCACAGCATACAGACATCAAGGGAATTTAGTCCAGCTACATTACTTCTACTACCAAACCCAACAAAACCCTCCCAGAACCTTCTAGCAGGTTCAGTGAACCACTTCATCAAGCCAGCCCTGGTAGTCTCTTACACTGGAAATTATCCTGCCATTGCTACTTTCCCCCTTCAAACAGAGTCCATCTAGAGGGCTGCTGAGTGTCACACTGGTGGAGGCCCAGTACTCAGGATTGTTTCATCAAGACTTACCGCAAAAATCTTGAGTGAGAAGCTGATATGGTCCTGCCAGGCAACACAGAGCACGTAAGGCAGGTACAGCGTGAAATAGACAATGCCCCCACAGGCAGCTGCCAGGTTGGCCCTGGAGAACACGGTGCTGATGAGGAAGCACTGCAGGATGGTCACAACGGCGAAGATCGAGAGGAAAACAAACACCACACTAGGGTCGCTGTAAGGCAGCAGATTCCCCATCTGGCAGGAGAACAACAAGTGCATTAGGCTTTAAAAGGGCTCTCCAAGGCAGCTTTATTATAAGCAAGCCTGCAAAGCCGCTGTTCAGGGGAAGCTGGGCTTCCTGCAATTTGCACAACAGCTTTCCCAGAAGTGGGGCAGTACCAGAGGCATCTTTTCAAGAGCGCTGAATCTACTACATCCCCTCCTGCTGTTTTCAGCCATTCAGTCCTGTTTTGCTCCAGAACATTGTTCCCAAAAAGTGACTGGTCAACACACACCATTAACTCCTCTCTAGTGTGTCAGTGCAGACCACTGCTTAGCAGGTTCTAAAGGCTCTAGGGTCTGCTGTCACAGGAAAAACCAGACAACTCACCTTCAGGATCAGCACCAGCAGTCCTGCACTCATCAGGAGAGGGACGAGGCTGCTAATGAACCAGCTTAACCAAAGGATGCCGTTGTCAAGTCCCATAATCCTCATTGTCTCTTTTAGCCGGGCTTCCTTCTCATACACAATGCCCTTAATTATCACAGCCACTGAATAGATCCAGGCTAGTGTCATGAAGAGGGGCATGGAGCGGCTCATGACACGCAGAAATCTAAGAAAGTAAAGGAAAAGGGCCAGGAGAGCACAGTGAGAAACATCACTGAAACTGCAGCATCACTCAAGGGCTACCAGAGCATGGTGATAGCCAGGGCTTCACTGCACACAGCAGCTGATGTGCAGAGCCTGACACAGGATCAGTGTGATCACCATGAGGTGAGGCTGATGGGTCTGGAGCACATCGCTAGTTAGGAGTGGGAGCTGGAGCTACAACTGTCACCCCGTGGAAGAGTGGGTGCAAAGATCTGCCTTGCCTGGGGTGGGGACTGCTCTCAAGTGTCCTCTTTCCACTCTCCTGTGCATATGTGTCTGCTTTTTCCCCAGTGCTATTTTTGTTTGCATCAGGTGTGGGGGGATATAGTCACACCTCAGGAACGTACTTTGTACGCCCTAATTCCGGGGATTAGGAACGCTATGGAGACTGCCTCCTCACCCATAATAGGGACATAAACCATGCCTGAGGAGTGACAAAAGCCCATGCCTCCCGAACTTCTCCCCCGCTGGAAGGTTTTGAAGCAGCCTGTATACATACATGTCATCCACGTAACACGGGTAGGGCATCTGCTGCACATAAACTCCTGTCTTCTTCTCCGTGCCTGTCTGCACCCTGATGATAGCCTGTTCCACCACATCCTGCAGATAGGCAAAGCCTCCCCAGACATAGCGCATGTCCTCAAAGGGGTCAGCACGGGGACCAGGATCCCAGTACCTGCACCAAGGGAACAAGACCTTTCCATGAGAAATCCTTATCACCACATCTGTCATAAGAAATCATTCACCGGGCAGGATGTCAGGGCTCACCCATCCTTGATCTTGTTGGTCCTTTCCACATTATCAATGTCCATGCGTATCTTGTATTTCACATGTTGAGGGAGGTCTGTGCTGTCAGGAGCTATTTCGTTGAAGACTATGCCAGCCCAGAACCTCCTTTGATCCAGAAGTTCCAAGGACTTGTTTATAAGCCGGACTTCTGTGGCCACAGGCTCCAGTTTGTCCAAGTTGACGCACTAGACAGGAGCAGATTGAAAGCATTTACCGGATACATTACTAAAAACCAGAATGTACTTTGTTTACATTTGGAATGGAGGAAAAAATGACAGCTCTGTAATGGTAATTCCATGCCCAAGAAAGAGACATCACTGGACTATTTTGCTATGGGTTATAGTATCCCAGGAAGTTGCAAGAAATGTCACTTCTGCCTGCTTGATGGTCACCTATTAGTGAGAGATACCCCAGCAAAGGTATTTTCTGTACAAGAGGTTAGGTAGCACTAGCAGCATTACCTACAGGACCTCATCCAAGTATCAGTTTCCATACACAGTCTTAGCTCCTCTTTTACCAATAAACCAGTCATTCAAAGCCTCTAAATATCATAGAGAGACCTGAAGGCTTTGGATCAGGTCCCTGACAGACCACAGCCTGTTTCTGTTTGCACTCATCTCCCAGGATGATCAGGCAACAAGCAGAACTAATTTTGCTACTCACTGTCTTTCCTCATTTAAAGCAGCTACTGGCTTCACTGTGGTCCCCAGACCAAAACAGGAGCTGTTACACTGCCAGAGACAGCAGCAACTCTCAGTCACCCAAAAATAGGAGGGCAGGAAACCACACACAGGAGCCAAAGCAAAAGCTTCAAGAACAAGGCCTACAGCTAGGTCCCTACATCTATATTAGGCACCTGAATAAATGATAATTTTCTCACACGCTGTGTACTGAGCCCTGCTAACACCTGGTAGCGCCCAGAAAATGGACTGAGGAACTTCCCTTTCCCGAACACCCCACTGCATGGGTGGAGATCAAGCTCCTGCCATCCCCCCAGCTTCTTTCTCCCAGTAGCAGGATCTCACCTCCATGAAGCGGGAGATGGTCTGGATAGCCCGGTCTGTCTCATTGAAGGCATCCACCCAGGTATACACAGAGCCATCTTCTGTCCCAAAGTCCTCCGGATGGTTTGACAGGAAACGGGCGATGTCCTCCACTGTCCAGTTGGACGCTGGCAAGTGCAGGTCCCAGAGGGCTTTGCCTTTCAGCAGCGTCTGCAGATATTTTGTTTTCAAAGGAGAAGCACTTATGAGAATTAATGTTAGATCTCCTCTCTCATAATGAAAACATGTGCTACCATGGAAAACACCTGTTAGAAAGGTGCAGGGAGAGGCCCTCTGTCATACTGAGAGGATCAGCAGAGTGGGGTCCTTCCTCTCACTCTCCCATTGTGAAGGACATTCCTCCCTAGGTATAGCTACACCATCGGGTGTGCTTTGCAGGCTGGTTGGCTGCCTCCATGTCCTGCCACCCCTCTCCCAAGGAGAGGGCAGCAGAGAGCCATGCACAGCTCTGCACCCTACAAATGCAAACCAGGGAAGAGGAAGATACGTGCTCAGCAGAAACCCACTCAGTTTATGCTGGTTGCCAAGCTTCTGCTCCTAGCTGGGATGGAGAGGGACTGTGGCATGGAAGAAGACTCAGCCGTCACAGTGCTGAGCAGAAATACCAGCACCAGGGGCCAGGTGATTTTCTTACATATTTTGCTATTGTGTCACCAGGGCTCCCTGAAGCAGTCCTGTACAGCCATGATGTACTGCCTTTGTTCTCCTGGCTGGGACAGTGCTTTTTTCACCTTGTTTAACTTTAGTTTTCTGAGGATAGGCTATTGTATGCTCAACACCTCACACAAGTGCAATTCCAGGTAGAAGCCCTGTCACTGAAGCAGACACCAGTCCACTGGGCAGACAGTATACTGCCAGGCAGGAAGGGAGCATTAATTGCAAAGGACATAGTTGAACTGAAGTCAGGGAGATAAGAAAAAAACAAAACCAAGCCTGCACAAGAGAAAAAACTGCAAAAATCCATATGAATGAAAACAACAAAAATGCCCCAACAAAAAATGAAGCAGGGAGAGCTTCCCCGTGCTCTGCTGTTACCTGCAAACCAGAAAGTAGTAGGTCATGCACTTATAAAAACAGCACTGCAAACTGGAGAAACAGAACAGACCAAGCTAGCAAAGGAAAAGATACAAAAGGGAAATCCAAGCAAACGGGGATTGGATATGCTCTCTCTCTTCTCACTTAGCCTCCCAAGGTTACCTTGTGCCACCATCCGCAGCAGGAAGGACACCATGCCTGCAGGGAAGTGGCTGAGCCTCATCTCGTTCAGTGCCCACATAAAAGCTCCTTAACTCTTGGGGCACATATTGTCCTTCCTCAAGTGAGCAGCCACATTAGCATCAAGCTAGAAGTGGCAGAGATGGGCAAGCAAAGCACATTCCTGTACTTCAGCAGGAAGAAATACGCCAAAGAGATTGTGAAAACCCAGAAAGTTGAAAGATGGTGACTGGTCAACCCAGCAGCATAGCAGCCTCAGTGGCTAACAACCAGCAAAGGACCTACCTCCCTCTTGAAAGCACCCACAAACAGGCAACTGTGTTTCAGTTTATTCACTTGTTAAATCTGGAAAACATCTCTATGATCACTGAGATCAAACGTTAACCCAGTGCTGCCAAGCCCACCACTAAGTGATGTCCTCAATTACCACAGCCAAGTGCCTTTTGAACACTTCCAGGGATGGTGATTGCACCACCTGGACAGCATGTTCTGGTACCTGACCACCCTTTCAAGTGAAGAAATTTTTCCTAATATTTAATCTAAACCTTTCATGGCACAACTTGAAGTCCTTTTCTCTCATTCTTACTACCTGGGAGAAGAGACCAACCTCCACCTGGCTCCAACTTTCTTTCAGGTAGTTGCAGAGAGCAATAAGGTCTCCCCCGAGCCTGTCTTTCTCCAGAATAAACAAACCCAGCTTGCACAGCTGGTCCTCACAAGACTTGTGCTCCAGTCCCTTCATCAGCTCTGTTGCCCTTCTTGGGACATGCTCCAGTACCTCCATGTCTTTCTTGCACTAAGGGGCCCAGAACTGGACACGGGATTCAAGGTGCAAGTGATCCATGCTGCACCTCTAAACTGAGTGGGATGCTGTCTGGGAGCTGCCTGGGCACTGACAGTGAAGTACTCTTGCTTGTGTGATCATCAGCAGGTGACAACAAAGGAACCCCTGTTGCTACACCAATACAGAAGAGAAATTGCTGGGAAGATCAAGAATTAACTACCAGCGACAGCAGGGTTAACAGGCAACACAAAACAGGAAACCAGAAAAGCACAGGGCCTATTAAAAAAACACCAAAACAAAAAAACCCCCAAACATTCATTTTTCAGAGGACATGACTGCAAATCAAAGTTTTGGACCTTGACTTTCCACCTGAACTCTGCAACAAACTGTTCAGCTCACAGTTAGTGGTCACAGTTCTCACCTCCGATGCTACCCATCTACAGCACTAACTTTCATAAAGCCAAGAGAGGTACAGGAGGCTGACACTCCAGTATGTCATGTTCATGGAAAAGTACAACAGGACAGGTCATAGATTATTCAGCACAGCAACACACTGGAGTAAAAAAGGAAAGAATTTCAAGGCTTTTAAGACCTGGGGAGCTCTCTGTACACAAACAGCTGCACTGTGATACCCAACCAGCTGCCTTGCAGAGACTGCTGGAAAAGCTCCTCTACAGTTGTCCCTCATTTGCTCAACCCCAGTTTTACACTGCTGAGCTTCCAAAGACATCAGCACAGGGTGCAAAGCTCCACCCCTCAGAGCTGCACATGAGGGACCACAGTGATGTATCCACAATTTGTTAGGGCAATACTGTGGATGAACAGTCCATTTCCCAACAGAGGCAGATTAGAAACAGGTGTTAAACGTGCACTACTCCCATTTGCAGGAGATTGTTACATGAAGGAAGGAATGTCAAGCATAATGCAGGATCAGTACAATCTGTTTCAAGAAGCGGTCCCATCCATACTATTTATCTGCCCAATCCAGCACTGAAGGACCATGAAGCACCATCTAAAATAAATATTTCATCACTTATTGCAAAAAACAACAGTAGTGGTTATGGCAAGGACAGCATACTGACCCGAATGAGATCCATTTCCTGACTACTTTCCATAAATGTCCAAATCTTTGGGCTTATCTCCTCCCACATTCCCCCGAGGTCACGAAACACACCCAGCTCCTGGAATGTCCTGTTCACCTGTCACAAAGAGGAGAGGAAGTTTATTTCCAAAATCTGGCAGAGACCCACTGTGGGCTGAGAGGGTGCATTGAGCTTTCAAGAGTAAGCACATGGAAGGTGAGAGACTAGGGAGGCTCTGCTTTTGCAGGCAATCCTTTCTAGGCTTGTGTTTGGGCCCAATATAACTAGACCAGATCAGCTGCACAGCCAGAGGACATAGTTCATGCTACACATCAGAGGACAGGGCTAGAGTTACCTCAGACATGACCTTCCTTACAGCTGGTGTGTCTGGAGTGTACAAGATCTTCCCAATCAGCAAGGGTTTCAAAGCCCTCCAGATAATCCTGGAAAGCGGGCTGGATTCCAGGTTCTTCATTAGCTCATTGCAGTAGGGTGCTGATTAAGAGAGCACAAGAGTGAGTGGCTGAAGAGCACAGTGACAACTGCAGAAGGCATAAACCCCACTTGCGTGGGCTTCAAGGACAGTCACAACTGAAAGCACAGAATTTTTCAGACACAAACCCCCTCCTCTACCACAAAGCTCGGCAAAAAGCCCCTTTCAGCCCAAGCCTGCCCAGTGAACATGGAGCAACCAGCTCGCCTCCATCATTAAGAGCCACAGTAGTAGTTCTGCAATGCTCCCAACAACCCCACTGCACTGCACAAGCAAAATCTGTCCAAAAAAGGACAGAGTTCCAAAGGCTGCACATGACTGTGCTCCCTCTCCCCATGAAGGAAGCCCACTGCACAGCTTTCTGTGGACTCTCCAGAACGGCCTTGGGAATCTCTGCGTGTTGGCACCTTCACTGAACTTAAGGGCACGTGCAGGATGACATGCACATGCCTTTCTGAAACAACAGAGTATACTGTCCCTCAGGACCACCTGCTTTCGCCTGTGGCAGTTTGGGAAACACCAGTGGTGACAACCATGAAGTAGACGGGACCGTGGGCCACGCCAGGGTTACACTTACTTGTGGAGTTATCATAGAAGTTAATCACATCATCTTCAGTGCTGTTGCCTCCAAACAGTGCTTTGTAATTGTTGTCCTCATACCAGTTAAGGGATTTAATTTTGAGCCCTCCACCTTCAGGGTGGCCGCACACGATGCGTGACACAGCCTGGTAGATCTGTGTAGAGGAGTCTGAGGCATTCACTTTGGTCAGGAACATCACCTCTTGCCTCATGTCGCTCCAGCTCCTCATAGTCAGCAACTGGAGGGGAAGATGGTAGAAAAGAATGGAAGCAAGTACAGAACAGGATTAATGAAAGGAAAAGATCTTGCCATGCTCCTCCAAATCACACATCTGGTTTCAAACAGATGAGAATGCCCTTGAACACATCAAGGGTAAGGACCAGGGATAACATTTCCCCCCCTTCTACAGCAGGAGAATACAGAAGGAAGTCTCTTCTGTGCAAGCACTTGGAATGCATCCTTGCCAAGTTCTTTACTCTTGAGTTTTCTCCTCCAGTGCTTTGGGTGGTTCCTGCCCTCCCTGTCCTCTCACATGGAAGCTGCTTCTCCTCCCAGTTGCACAATGGTTCACGTTCCAGTGGAGTCCCCTCACAAGGACTGGTGGGGTGGGGTGCATTGAGTCAGAAGAGGGATTAAAGGAACAACACACAGTGAGTGCAGCTCACGGGACACAGGCTGGGTGAGCTGCAGGCCACAGCAGTGTCACCTGGCACAATTCCACAGAGGTCAGCAAGCCTCCACTGAGTTACACCTGGCAGCCAGTTTGACCACTTAGATTGGTATCGCTTATCCCTGCCCCAGAAACTCCCTGTCCCATCGTCAACAGCATTCCCAGAAAACCCCTGAAACAAGCCCTACTGCAGCCTGAAGCCTGATTACAGTGCAAGCTGTGCACACAGCCAGCCACAGCAAGGAGTCTTCTGCCCAGCTGATCTGGCACCAGGCTTGGGGTGACAACACACAACCAGCCAGGAAAATTGGTACCTCCAGACTCATTTGTCTGGCATAAGCCAGACAATATGTCTGCAATGTGTCATGAATAAAAGCACCGGGCCCTCAGTCTGAGACACTCGTTGCATTAATGTGGCCATACTTGGGTATGGCTAAGCTCACCACAAGAGGAAAAGCAACCCACTTCCCTGAGTACTGGTTTCATGCTACACTGGAGCATTACTCTCAGACTCCCTGTCTCAAGATGTAAGAACATCACCTCTGTGATGGTGACAGTAAGTGGGTGTTATGAAAAAATAAGAAAAAGGCAAGAAAATGGAGGATACTTCCCCCAAGTAACCTTCCAGCTTCCATTTATTTTCAGCTCCAGGAACTTTTATTTCCTAACCCTCAATGAATTTCTTCCATGGTCAACTCCTAAAGTTTTGAACATCCACAAGTATTTAACATCCAACACATCACCGCATCACTCGAAAGAACCTTCTCTCCCCTTCCTTAATTTGACTATGGTCAGCTCCGTTTGGTGTCTTTTTTGTGTGTTTTTTGTTGTTGTTGTTGGGTTTTGTTTGTTTGTTTTACTGGAAGAGACAGTTAACATTCTATTCCTATCTCTTTCATGTGCCACACAACTTTATAGGCCTCTGTCATATCCCCAGTTCGTCTCTTTTCCAAGCTGTCCAGTCTCAGCCTGTTCCCTTGTTCTTTGTGTGAAAGTCATTCCACTTCTAAACATCCTAACTGCCCTTTTCTGAATGATTTTTTCCAATTCTGCTATCCTTTTTTGGAGATTAAAGGCCTACATCTGTGTTCCATATCAAGTGGTAAAAGGCTAGAGCTGGTTCTCTATCCCATTTTAAATGTTTTCTAGCATTTTAACTGATTTCTTGACTGCTATGAAATATCAGGTGACATTAACTTGCATGTTCTTACTGTGCTGCCTGAAACAGCCACATGCACTAATAAAGGCAAGGAGAGCTGCTGAGACACCTATTTGTAACTGCTCATCAGCTGCATTTTAGAAACAACTTTAGATGCTGTGGTCCAACAGTTACTGCCTCCGAAAACAGGACGGAGTCAATCAAAGACCATTTGCCAATTTTACTCCTTGTGTATTGGTTCTGTCACCTTTGTTTAAATAAAATGCAGGTAACCCAAGTCTAAGACAGCTGGTGAAGCCAGCCAGCAACAATGCTGAAAGCAGCAGTGTGCCAGAACAACTTGATCCAAGATCACCCAAGGAAAGTGCACTCAAGTGTCTCTGGCCTTACAGTGGGAAGCAAACCTGACCCTTTGTGTTCATCTGCAGTACTGCGCATCCTCTGGATGTGCCAACATCTGGACAAAAATTCTTTTATGCTAAACTACAGCTACTATGTGTCATCTACACAAGGAGTCTCTATTTTTAGCTGCCTAAAAACACATGACACACCGATCTGATGGAAGACAGCTGTGAGAACAGCTAAAGCCTGAGGATTCAGTACGTGTGTCCAGAGTGACTGGTTCAAGTGTGCTTTCATTTCCTCACTGCTGCCTTGGTCTGCACCCTGGTGCCACTCAACCTGACTCCACAGGTTCAGGGTGACTGACAGGACCCCAGCATCATGGGACATTGATGGAAAAAAAAGTGTCACATAACAGCCTTTGTTTGTTACACACGCTCATGTGGACTTTCGTATTTGATGATTCCCTACCCAAGAGGCCAAGGCTGCATTTCAGGCGTGTTACAGTTTCAGAGTGTAATTCTTGAGGAGTATTGATACCTTAGGTAAAACAGCTCATTTTAGATCAGCAAAAAGTCAACTGCTTTAGCTAAGTGCCATAAACTCCGAAATATGAGGAGCAAAGGTGCACAAATAGGAAGTGCAGTTAATTCCCATGAACATACGAAGTGTTAATTATCTTCTAGAGGGAGTGCATTGGCAAATACATTTTTACACATAGTTTTAAAACAGCCTGAGCGAGGAGCTTTATTTCATCTTTGGCACCAGCAACCTCACAATCTACACGCAGAGTTGCTCTTTTTATACCACTGGAGGCAAGTATCTCATGCATGAAGGGTTACTAAGCTATTTCTTTTCCCAGACATCAGACCTGGCTCCGTAAGTGTTTAATAGTTGCCCTTGCTCTTGGTGTTTAATCTGCCTTCCTGGACCTTGATTTGAAGAGTCCAAGGACACATATCCAATCAACCCCCACACTCCAAGACAAATATTTTGTTCAGACCATTTTCTAATTAAAATTCCCTGCTAGAAAGGCTCCTAGACATGGCACAAACAATAGTTCTCTCAACCCCCTCAAGCTGCTGCCCTTTGAAACAAGGGAGCAAGTCCCTCCTTTTCACACAGAAATCCGCCTGACAGACAATAAGAAGTAACTTTCGGTCAAGCCATCTGGAGCAGCTCGTGTTGTACACAGGGCAAAAAGCTGCCTTTGTTTGCAGAGCAGCAGGGCAAAATAAAAGGTAGTCCTACCCAAAGCAGCTGCCAAGCAAAAGGCACGTTACTCTGGGACGTTTTCGTCCACATCAGCAAACTGAGTATCACATGGTTTCAATTACTTCTATCCCAGACAAGAAAAAAACGCAAGCTGAAGTGACGTAACAGGAAACAGCTGTAATCAAACTCCCAAACTCCGAAGGGCAGCCTCGCTGGTGGCAGCAAAAGCTCTGCCATGGTCCTAGCTGAAGCTGATCCTGGACTAGTCTTTACTTCTATGCAAATGGGACTCAGCGGCAGGTTGGAGGACTCGGGGAAGGATGCGTGCCAGGAATTGTTGGCTGGCACGGCGCAGGCTCCCGGCAGCTGCCCCTCCGTGGGAGTGAGGCGCATGCTAACCTGAAGTGACCCGCTCTTGTGCTTGCTCTCAGAGGTTACTGCCGTTCACGGCCGCTGAGCTCTCCTGCTCTGATGCAGAAGACGGAAGACTAGCGAAGGGGAGGAGGAGGCGGCGGCATTGTTTAGCTTAGATGGAGGCGGCAGCATTGTTTAGCTTAGATGGTTGTGATTTCTGCTCCAGGGAGAGAATGTTTTTGACTAATAGCAGCACTTCAAAGTCAGAGCCAGCCGAAAAAACTAGGATAAGTTTCTGGCTCAACAAGCCCCCCCCTCAGATTTGGGCTTTTAACTCACACTAAGGTACACGGGGCTTTTTTTCTTGATCCATCGTTTTACCTGCAAAAACAAATACTTGCAGTCTCGAGAATGTCAGTTTGGCTCTGCAAATCTCTGTTAATGTTTAGTGTTGTGATGTCGTTGTGCCGAGTGCCCCTCAAGACTGGAAAACAATCTCTGCCCCAAAAAGCTAGTTAGACAAAGAGGCAACAGTAGCCTATAGCTACTATTTTAGATTAGAACAGCCACAACATCTTTTCCACATGCCATACCCTAACCGCACCCAAAAACCAGTAGATACAACCAAGTAATAACCCTGACATGGTTGGCAACTGAGTGAAAAAAAAAAAGCCAGAGTGAAAAGCCTCCACATACAGCTTGTAAGGCACTGCTAGGCAGCAGATGTACTGCAAGGGCAACAGTTGTGCCACTGCTGAGAAGGCAAAACACTACAGAAAACATCTGAACTCCTGCTATGGTGTTTGTAACTTGGGAGTGCCAAGGGGTTGCAAAGAGAGCGCTGCCTGTACTGACACAGCTGTAGGATGGCAAAACAGCTGTAGGATGGGCAAGTTTTCGAAACAAGCCAGGGATTTGACTGAAAGAGTTGCACCCGTGCCTCTGTGCTCCATGGCAGGCTAAGACAGCAACTTCATCACAATGGTAATGTGTTGTGACACAAAGGTGCTCCTTACCTCTTTAACAAGCTTCCCAATGCTCTCTCTCAAAGTTTCCACAGTTTCTGATAGATCCCACAAGGACGAATTGAAAGAAAGTTGTCTCTGCAGGAAGACAGAAAAGGAAACTAAAAGTTACTGCAAGGCACAAAGATTATTAAACTCTTGCAAACATTCTTGAATAGAGTAGTAAGGACTGCTTACACAGCAACTTTCTTGATGGGGAAGGCAGAGCTGGCTTTCTGTGTAACCTTGAACTTAAAATACCTTGGGCATCTGCACCCTGCACTGTGATAGGATCACTCCTTTCCCTCCTCACAGGTTTAGGTACAGATGCCATAACCAGAACCATACCAATAAAATGTTATATGCATACATTATACATACACTTAACAGTGCAAAGGATGACTTGCATTCCAGGTCACAAAGCAAGCACAGCATGTGGACTGTGGACAGACCTGAAATCCTGCAAGCCAGTACTAAGAAGGGGATGTAAAGTCAGTACAATGGAGGATATTGTCAAAATGATTTGGTAGGCACAAGTTTTCAGTGAGACTACACAGATATCAGCTCATATACAAAGAACTCCTTACTGCAGTGTATATCAGCACTATTCAAGTCCCCCATCGGGCCTTGATGTTTTTTATCTAAGCCAGTGGCCTATTTAAAAACAACCAGTTTCCAGGAAATAGCTGACATGCACCATCACCAAGAGCAAGACTGACAGGTTTCTGGAAGTGGAAGGCATAGCTTTCAGGAAATTATTTGCTCTAGCAGGGAGTTACACTGAAGACAACTCCTTGTTTCCAGTTGCTCTACATGTAACTAGTGGGCCTGGATTTCGGTTTGTGGGGTTCTTTTGCCCTTCTGTTCACATATCTGTATTATCATGAATGGAAACATTTGGACACAATCTTTGTTTCAAGGGAATGAAGATTAAAGTAATTTCCTAAGATTTCACATTAGTAGCTACATGTTGTAGCATCTGAAAGCATACTGAAGTTACAGCATTGTGACACATTGAACAGCCAAGGCCCTTGATTCTAGCACACAACTTTTGAGCTGAATCTTTTCCTTCTCACATCTTTCCTGGAGTAACTCCTGGAAACAAAGCCTGGAAGCTTTCACTTATTCTAGTTGATCTGCTGGAGGCTGGCAAGATCTGGTCAGCATCAGCTGGTGTAAATGGGCACTGCTCTGCTGATCTGCTGGACATTTAAGACTTAGATAATTTTTCTGAGTGCACAGTTAGTGTTCGCTCCAAAGCCAGTAGCAAAGTCAGGGAGGGTCTCTCTAACCTCTGTGGATTTCTAATAAACACAGTCCTTAAAGTTTGGATAAATAAAACCCACATCATTAGGAGTAGAAGAAAAGCAATTCAAAATCCTCACAGGCTTAGACCTCCAAGACACATTTAAAGAAATTTAGCTAGCAGATACCAAAGCTACATATCTGCTCTCTACCACTTTAGCAATGACATAGAAGGTCCTAGGTTCCTGCATAACAATAGATGTGTTTGTTCAGCTCCATATACCTCATCAACCTACACAGTTTTGTGTTGGTCACTGCATTCAGAGGTGATTCAGGAACAGTGTGGATGAGGAAGAGTTTTCTAATGACACTAACTGGTTCAGAGCAGTGAAAAGCCAAAATCCAATTGCAAAGGATTAGTGAACAACTTCATGCTGACACACTGTTACGAAGTGCCAAACAAATTTCGGTACTGCAAAGTAAAGTACATAGGGAGAAGACCTTAAGATACCCTTCTATGACTCTGACTGAGCTAGTGCCACTCAGAAAGGGAGATCTTAGAATTACAGTGATAAAACAGATCAACATCAATATAAATCCACACTGCAGTCCTGGTTCTCAAGAACTATGTGCAACTTTAGGTTCTCCATCTCTGAAGGAACAAAGGCCACAAGTATGATTCAAGGCAAGAATGGTTTTCGTTGGAAGAACAATAGACCACAATTCTCCCAATGGGATCTGTAAGGACAAACACAGGTTATGACAGAGGTCTGTAGAATTACAAGTGGGATGGAGAATGGAAACTGGGGATGATTGTTCACTGTGCCTGACATTACAGGACTGGAGGACTTCCAGTGAAATGACCAGTCTAAAACAAAACCAAAAGAAGCTGCTGCATATGCAACTTAGTCAAAACGGAAAAAAAAAAATCAGTAGCTATTATGCAATGCTGAGGGTATTGTACGTTTGAGAAAGGCTTAAAAAAACTCATTAAACATAAAAATCTTACCAAATGCTATTGAACACCAAGATCCCAGCAGTAGCTGACAAAGTCTGAGTTGCAAGCTACCGAAGAACAGGACTTTACACTGAGGAAATGTTATTACACATTTGCCCCATGGCTGCATTCTGTCACATGCCTCCATTAAGGGCTATCACTCGATGACACTGAGCTTAACAAGACTTTGTCCTGACTCAGTATGTGAGTCTTAGGAGATTTAAGGAGCTTGCAAACCTTACCCTGAAACATGAGGAGCAGTCACCTATCCTTTCATACCACAGTACCCTGACCTTTCTTCCCTAACAGATTCACATCACTTCCAAGTTCATTTCTCACCATAACTTGCAATGGTATCATTGACATGGAGGAAATTTTATTTTCTTTACCACCTCTTGCATGCTAAAGCCCACTCAGGAAGCCTCTCACAAGTCATCTCCAGAGACAATAACAAAAATCAGTCACAGGGGCCAGTCTTCTTTGAACAGATGACCACATCATTGATTTCCCTGCAATATAAAACTTTGTAGGGGCTCATTAAGTAGATCACTCCATAAATAAGAAACCTCTAGATGGTTCAGGGTAGCTTCAGTAAGATTGGTCCTACTGTGAGACTGGCTTTAGCAGGTGTCTGCACTAAATCCTGGGGCTGAGGGGTAATGACTCGTATTCTGGTGAAGCGCTGCAAAAACATCAACTGTCCATTCTAGACAAAGCTCTAGCAGGTTTTGAGCACAACTGCCCTGTATGATTACTGCATTAGTGGCTAGCAAGTCACTGGACTTGTCTTCTGGGGCAGCCAACATCATAATACTCTTGAGGCACAGAGTGCTCTGAGCGGACTTTGTGTGCTCGTATGTGCACGCTACAAGATTTAAAATAGTGAAAAATACTTGAGATGACTGGGGTTGACTGCACAATCAAGACAAGCCTTGAATAAATCCACCTGAGACTTACTGGGGATGGAAAAATCCAATTCTCTAACATACATGAGAGTGCATATGTTTAAAGTGTTGAAAAGTCATAACAAAATACAACCAAAATTCAGTCTGCATCATACAGCTAACTGTTTCTGCTTAATAAAGACCACTCTGCCATGTTTGCTTTGAAATAGTTATTGCAACTCCATACTGATCTCAGCAGAAACTTTTTACTGGTCTCTGCAGAAAAATCATGTGCTTTAAGCTTCTGCTTTTGTTTCCCAGAAGTCCCAAACTACTGCTGCTTAAAAGGATGATATCATTGTGCTTGACTGAAAACGCTCTCAAAAGAGCAAGGAAAGCCACAAGTTCAGTTGCAGCACATATTTACATTAAGAGACCTTTTCTAAAAGCCATTTATTATCTAACACTTAGTTCATGCTAACCTTTTGACAAAATACCACCCATATTACGAAGGGAGAAAAAACAACTGGATTTTCATGTGCTCACCCACACTCTTTCGAGGACCACTACAGTGCACAAGCCACAACATATTTATGGCTTATTACAGACCCATACCACTGGAAGTGAGTGTGGCAAAGCCCTTCTTAGGCAGTGCTGCAGAGATGAAATCCTACAGGATAAATTTGAATTGTCATTAAACCTTCCCCTTCCCCTCAAATCATATTCTAAACTGGGGAGAATTTGCAGAAGGAAATCTAAACAGGTATTTCTATGATATAAGACAGTCAGAGGTGTCCCACTGGACGGCGTTGGGATGGGTGGGGACTTAATGCCATTGCTCCTGCTAACCTTTCCCAGACTGTGTAGTTCTTCCACGGGACAACTGGTGGCCTACCACTGGGAGAAAGATGGAAAGGAAATTTGGAGGGCTTGCAACCTTACTGCTTCACTGTTGTTCTCAAACCTGCTTCTCCTACCTCAGTCCCACTCACTACACCCAACACACAAAGCAAACCTCAAAAAGAGAGAAGATGTGTCCACATCTTGTACAACACGTCCCGTGTCCCACAGTACTTATTGTTGGTCAAAAGGCTTCAGAGAATGAATGTAGATTAAGACGTGGGTCCTGGAAAAAGGAATTTGACTCTTTGAAACACCCAGAGTGAACACTCAGAGAAGAAGGAAAGGTGATCCTCTGCCTTGCTGCCTTGCAATCACTTCCAGATATTTTGCTGGGTTTTGATCTAAACAGCCTGCCTCCAATAGGTTCTTACATAAAAAAAAGAATAAGGAGACACCCTTTAACCCTCCTACTATGCCTCCATATGCTTGGCTCTGTTTTCTCATCCTGCAGAGAAGGCTAAATTGAAGTAATACAAGGGACGAGTGACAGAGCTAGAAATCCTAGCGGAAAATTTTAATTAGAAGTTCTTCTTTGTCTTAACTGTACCGCTGCACTTGGGGCAACACTCATGGTGTTCTGGATAGAACTGATGAGCAGGTATATAAAGTGCTTATTTTCTGCCTCTCTTTTTTAAAAAAGAACATCATTAACAGTGCTGTGACATTTACAGCTCAAGCATTTCACCAAGCGAGCACTCTTCTTTTTTAAAGCCATGATCAGTCCATAATTTGTTAATAATTACTGGGTTTTCAAGAGTTACCTAGAACACCTGTAGTTTCTCTGAGGCTTCAAATGCACACACACTTTGAGCCAGCAGGAGTCATCATCAGGGTCACAGGCCACGCACACACTCCCTTATCACTGCGCTCTCAATATTGCACCCTCCTCTTCATGTTTCAGCACAAATGTTTGTGTAAGCACCCAGTCAGGTGCCTCCTGGATCAGTTCCATGATGTAATTTACTGCCATCATCTTGTAGGCGGAATAACTAACAGGAATGCACAGGGACAGAAACAAGGAGGTGGATGCCAGTTGAAGTCCTCAGGATTAAGACAGTTCAAGAAACCACAGCCACTTTACTGCGCAGATATCTGAGGGGCTCAAACTCCTGGTTTACTATTCAAGCCCTTGGTGTTGAATTTACACAGTTCCTGCACACAGCTTCAAGTCCTTGTACTACCCTACTTGTACTAAGACGCTGCCACTCCATAAGTCACAAAATGGTGCAACCAGTGAAGCCCAGGTCCCATTACACAAGCTAAAAACCTGCCTCCAAATTGCTGTTGTACCTGCACTTGACTTGGCTCTTACTCTACTTACTGAAATGACTGGCTGTGAAGTACATCAAAGAGATTAAGGAAAAAAAAAAATTAATCTCTGGGCAAATTGTTGTCATTGGTTTACAGACTCTGCAGTAGATATGGTACAAGCTATCTTCAGTGTGCATGTCCAAGATTTGACACACAGTGCTTTCAATAAGCTGTGTCAAAAGCCTCCTTTGTTCATGAACAGAAAGTTCTCTCTTTGTTCAAAGATGTTACTGCAGGTCAGCGCACATTTTAGTCTTTAAAGACACAAGTTTCAAACGTGTTGGTCGTGATCCTAGAGTTAATTTATTCGCTTTGCCTGGCCACATTGAAGCCAATTAGTTTTTATTTCACTCACTGATGCATTACAGCAGTTTAACTGTGACATTTTTCTAAGGAAAACTGTGGGCCTTTACCAGACAGTAATAAACAGCAGGTTTAGAATTGCTGGCCTCTGTACTCCAGCTTTTTTTCTCCTCTGTAGACAAGATAATGAGCCAGCTTCTCAGAAGTCCCCCACAATTGCACATAACGTCTTAAATCTATATTGCTGTTGCCAAGTGGCACAGAGGGGTTTATGACTGCTTTATCTCACCAACAACCAACACAGACCTAATGGCATAGACACACTCAGTACCCACTTCTGTCAGCAAACCTGCAGGAACTTCCATAAATGAGAAAAGCAAGACTGAGTCTCCACAGGGCTCAGAAAGCCAATACTGAGTGGTACAACAGCTGGCTGTTTTCATCCTCTTCAGACCCCAAAATTTTAGCATCATTGAATGGTTTAAAGCAACATATGTATAGATGTGCACACATACATATAACTGAAGACAAGAAACTGCTTATAGCCATTCCTCTCCAAACAGCCCATCTTTGTTATGGGGACAATTTCAGTGCTGTTACCTCATCTTTTCATGCTTATGATTATCTTATTCTTCCAGAAGGAAAGAAAAAAAATGCAGATGGAGGACACACGGAAAACAGAAGATGAGCTGTGGAGAGAAGTCACTGACCACTACATACTGCACAGAAGACTCACATGATTCCAGTACTCAATAATGACCCTCTTTGACTGGGGACAAAGCCAAGCAAGGGGTACATGACTTTCAGTCCTGAAAGGCTCATCAAATCTGAAAACTCACACAGTCAAAGTGTTTATTTCTTCCACAGCAGACAACAGAATGTTTGTTTTAGTGGGTAACAGAGTGGGTTCTGTGGTCCCTTCTTCACTCTACTGTTGTTTCCAGCACTGAATTCCTCAAACTTCTGTATTTTCACAGATATTGTGGATCTGTAGCAAAACATCACTAGATTTTCCTAGTCTGCTCCAGCCTCCAATTACCCTGTAAATAATATATTTTCCTTGAAGTTTGACGAATTCTTGATCCAAAACCCCTACAGTTGGTCAATTTTTGAAACAGGACTTTAAAACTTGACTCTAGTTTCTACAAATTAAACCTATTTAAAGGTTGTGGCTTATCAGTGGCTGGAAACTTCTGCTCTCAGTGGCCTCATGCTAAGGGCAGAGAGCGATGGTTTTAGCACTCAGCACAAGGTGGTCTAATATCCGGGCTCATTCCAGTCAAGACAACATCTGTCTAAAACACAGGGACAATCAAGAGCCTGTTTGTTACTATGCAGCATAAACACTTTCCTCTTGACAAACTGAACTGCAGACCACACACATTTATGCTCCACAAGTAGCAGACTGCAACAGGAAGGGTAAGAAAGACAGGAAGAAGCAATGCTCTTCACACTCCAGTAATAAAGACAATCTTTCTTCTTTCTTACTGCCAATGAACAGTTCACTCTGGAAACATACGAATGAGTTCCTAGACTGAAAGCCCTGGAAAATGCCACTGTGTCGATGACAGACTCTCATGGGTAGGACCAGTGAACTCACCTGAAGGGGCTTCAAAGGATTCAGGTTAGCACGGAAGGCTTGCTCAGCTGCATGGAGTTTTTCCTTTGACAAGGCGCAAATTAAGGCTTCAGAGTCCATGGCCACCGTCTGATTTTGGATTTTAAGATATTCAGATGATGTTGAGTTGTTGCAGAGATCTCGCAATCGCATTCGATAACCAGATACAATGACCTGGAAAAGTGGGGAGGGCATGTCAGTCTCCCTTCATCTAAGACTCCAAGCGAAAAACTGGTTATTACCTAGACAAAAGAAACCACTCATAACATTTCCAGATAGAGGTAAGAGGGCATTCTTCTCTACAGGTTGAGCAGCGCTGACTCATACACAACTCAGTTCCAAGAAAAACATTTCCCCACTGAAGAACATGGGAGAGAAGTCCTGGGGGAGGAAGGTCTCTCTTCACTTCTCCACAAACGTGCACAGAGCAGCAGTGATCCTGTCCTCCACAGGAGCCATTTCCTCCAGCCAAGGGTACATGCATTGCCTAACCTTCAGTCTTCTGGGAACTGAGCCACAGAGACAAAAACAAGGGTTGTGACTAGACACAAGTCTGGCAAATGTATGCGAAGGGCAAAAGACCCATGTCCCAAACTCCTCAGACATATCTGCCAGCCACATTTGCTGTCTAGTTCTGGATCAGAACCATCTTCTCCCTTAGCTCTGAAATATCTCTTCACTAACTGCTGAGACAAACCTTTTGCAGTGTTTTTGAGCAGATAACATATCAATGAAAAAAGTTATCTTACTGGCTGCAACAGACAAGATAAGATTCTAGAGTCTTCCCTCACAGGCAAATTCTACTTAAGGTAATGGTTTGCTTATCAATAATGTTTCTTAACCCACAAGTAACCACCTTATTAACAAAAGAAATTGATAAAATCCCTCTGTGTTACCATCAGACCCTTTCAGACCTGGTAGCCTAGCTTCTTTTAATCAGGTTAGTTACAGAATTTAGGCTTGCTGAAAAACAAACAGGTCTATGTCAAAAAAGCTGCACACTTCATAAAGGTGATAAACAAGGAAAATGCAGAATCTACCGCTGGCAAGAATTTTTTGTTTGCCACAGGGCTAGACAGAAGGAACAATTTTATTGTAAATGCACAGGTAACAATAGCTTTAGACTTCATTTCTTCTTTCTATTCTTTAATAATACCTGGCATGCATTGCCCAGTTTCCAGTAACAACTCAGGAGGATTGATCTACATCCCAGAAGAGTTACCAGCTCCTGAACAGTGCTGGTAAGTCTGAAAACTTTCTCATCTTTCAAAACCAAAGGGGCATCAACCATCTAGGGGTAAAAGCACATTACGTTCAGAAAACAAGCAAATGGAACTGACAGGAGAGGCAAAAGATTTTTAATGCAACACTTGTGCAAACATTTAACTCTGGTCTGTGTCCATATGCCAAAAATAGGATATTTCAGCGCTGCACACTCAGCTGAATAAATCAGCGCTCTCTCATCAAAAAGGCTGGGTTTTTGAAAAATTCTGGAGGTTTGGGGGGGGAATTTTTTTCTTTTTTTTTGTGGGGTTTTTTTTTTTTTTTTGTTATTTTTTTTTTGCCAGCAGAGATACTTCCAGTGTTATAGCCATGCTGAAAAGGAGATATTTATGGGGTATGGAAATAACACTCCAGAGACCTGGAATTAGTCTAAACCAGCTTCCCTGCATGGACATATAGAAAACCAGTGTCTCCTAGTGTCTCAGCGTTCACCCACAAAAACTGAAGGTGACCAACCCTTCCACCATCCTGAGTATGCCCAACTTTTTCACTCAGATTTTAAACTCTTTTGGAGAGAAGCTGCCCCTTCCAAATGCTGAGGTCCACAGCACAAGACCTTAAACTAAGGCTCTGCCTATCCACCCCAAACTAAAACACCCAGTCACACTAAGCCAGCCGGTTCTCTAACCATCTGCTGTCACCTGAACTCATGGCATCTTCAACAGGCAAAAAAATACATCCTATGAGACAGACTAAGTCCCCCAACGACTCTCAAAATGCCAGGGTCATGTCTGAAAGTAGTCACAGGTCATTGTTTTATGTTCACAGGTCACATCATTCTCTCCTGGGAGCGTGCCTGCTTCATGAAACAGGGAGATTTGCTCCAAGCAGAATATGCACTGGCCATTGTTATTTACTCCTCATTGCTATTCAATACATCATGCTGCAGTCCTGGCCCAGGACCTCACTGTGCCTCCAACTTTTGGGAGGGACAGGACCTACTCCCGCCTCCAAGCCACATAAGAGCTGTCTGGCCACACCTGGACAACAGCAGCATATTAGACTTGGTTAGACAGCTGCCTGCCCACTGCTGATCCAGGAGCCTTCCAAATCCCACAGCTGCCACTACTGGAGAAGCACAGTTTTGAGCCACTGGAAGCAACATGCCCATCAAGACAAAGTTTTGGTGGCTTTTATCTATTTGCACTTATTTCAGCATGCTGGACACACAGCCCAGCTTGGCATGTTGGAGCACTGTCATTACAGTAACACCAGTGAACAGTCCCATCTCCTTGGTGACTTCAGTTCCTTACTTGCTAGCATATCATAACTTCCTGCCTTGTTGAACAACCCCAGGACACAAACAGACCACAGAAGGCAGCTATATTTCCTGTGAGAGGTTTGCATACTCTGCCTAGGCCCTACTATATGACCCACCCATACAGAGACCTAATAACTACTGCCTATTAATACTGAAGTCAGCTCAGCAGTGAGGTCAGATCTCCAACCCACATCTCCCACAAAATCAAAGGGGTCCATTTCGTGACTCAGATAAAGTCATTCTGCAGGAGGAGAGAGCTCTACATCTCTAGTTATTATCTGTGTTAGAAAAGTGCTCAAAGAGAATCTGGTGGGCCACTGCTCTGCAGCTTACTGCCCTCTTGCCCTGTTAGCTCTCCCTGCCATCCCTCAGCACGAAACACTGTTAAGACTTAACAGCCTCACTCCCAGTGCCCTAGCAGAATGAGCTCAAGAATTACATAAACAAGAACACAGCTTAAATCATTCAAGGAAGAACTAGCTGACCAATCACCCCTTCACTGCCCTTCAGACATGTTATATAGATGAGAGCTAAGCCTTTTTCGTCTTCCACTGGCTTGGCCAGTGGAAGTCACACAACATAAGTGTGAGAGCTGGATTTTTGCATGCTTTAAAAGCCTCTCCACCAGCTTAGGAAGAATGACTATGTTGCTGTTGCTGAAGTCTTCCGGCTATCCTTCCAGAACTATCCTGCCTTAATCTAGCTTGAATTTCAGGCAAATTGGTTTCAAATAAAACAAAACTTGCACCCTAAAATGGGTAAGAAATTTTTTCCACTTTATTTTAGTGGAACATATCCTTAACTTACAGGATTAACTATCAAACTGCACTAAAACAGATGGCTTGGTAGAATTTACTGAAGAACAACACAACCTCTGCAAAGCAGGACAGCATCTGTAACTACATGAAAACAAAGACTAAAAGGACTATTAATCCGCCCCACTTCAGTGAAAAGATCTGACATGGAGCTGGGAAGCAGAATGGATTTCCTTCTCCTTTTGCATACCATCTTTTGCACTGCCTCAAGAGAACCATGGGTCTTCCTTTGAAGTCTCTTCTGACTTCTGCATTGGAAAGGATGCTGGTGGACTAATGCATCAAGCCTAGCAAAAACCATGTTATAAACCTGACAATGGCAGACAGCCATCATAAGACAGGGGCTCTAGCCCACTGTCACCACTAGCTGTATTTATGGCTCCATGGGAGCACTCAGGAGTTTCATTTGATATCAGGACTCCTGTAGTACATAATATAGAATGTGCCTGTCTTGAAGAGTTGGTCACAAACCTAAAAGCATGCCTCCTTCTGCTGCACAGGACTATAAGGCAGAGCAGCACATAGAAACCCTGCTCCAGTCCAAGCCGAGTGACTGAACAGTTAGAACAGCACAAGCAACCTAATTAATGTTTTACTTACATTAAAAAAAAAAAAAAAGGAAAGAAGAAATTCAGTTTAGCCTGAGATCTCCGGCAGCCTAAACATTTGCCCATGAGTTCCCAGTGTCCTTTTACAGCTTACAATCAAATAAGACAGTAAATTGAGAGGGCAGGATGGAAGAGAAAGCAGGGAATACATTTTCCTCTGTGTTTGTACAACATCTAGCTCAGAGGGGTTCTGCACTGTGGATCTTGGCACTATGGCTAAACAAACAACAGACAAGCATTATGTTAGTGGTTGAAAGTGCTCTTTACCTGCTGGAGGTTGACCCCTGCATTCAGTAACTCCTCTACTGCAGATGATGGCATGGACACATTATGGTGGAGGAAGTCTGAGAACGTCTCATTGTCAACCAGGAAATCCCGAAGTTTCAAGTCTGGAAAGTGACAAAACAAGCAGCGTTCTGGTCATGGCAAAGCCAAAAGGAAACTCATGTGAGAGCTCCGAACAGGAAAAGCAAAGCTGACAAATGGAGGATGGGGAATTACACAAACCATGGCACAAAGGGAAAAGAGGAGTTGCTGGCAAAGTGTTGTGAAGCTTTGCAGACTTCAGAAATGTCAATCCACGATGTCTTGATCTCAACCCCCTCGCCCCACCCCCCAATAAAAAAAAAAATAAAACAAGAAACCCCCAAAAATCAAAACTCCAACAAAAAACCCCAACAACTCACCTTTAAAAACAGCTCCCTTTAACACCATTAGTTCAGCTCAATTTGAACATATGTACACAGAAGTAAGATACACCAAGCTTCTCCCCTGATCTGGGCTGAAACCCAGCATTAGCACTTAATCCCTGTGTTGTTACAGAACATGAGACTGAGCTGGTGCATGGACAACCAAGGGATTTACCATCCCTGCAGTCAATTACGTTAATAGTAAATGTACTCTACCACAAATTTCTAAGTCTGACATATGCAGACACACAGGTATGATACAGAATTGCACAAAGATATAGCAAACAATCTTAACCACTTGGAATTAAAAAACATTTGCAGGATTTTTTCCATTTTCTCTCACAAAAGCTTCACCTTCTCAAGCCATTGGTGTTTCACCTCCCAGCTTTAAAACAAATTCGTATCTTCATCACAGAAGAGGGGAACCATAGGGAAATTATAATCCAAGCACACTACTGAAGTCACAAACCTGGATCTTAAGAAACTGACCCTCAAACACTGTTTTGGGTTTTCTTCTTGTGGTTTGGGTTTGGTTATTTTTTTCACTTGGGGGAAGGGGGGTAGTCTTGGTTTTTTGTTTGTTTTGGGGGGGGTTGTTTCTTTGTTTCTGCTGGGTTTTGGTGGGTTTTTTTTGTTTGGGGGGGTTGTGGTTTTTTGTTTGGTTGGTTTTTTTGTGTTTTGGTTTTGTTATTTTCTTTAAGAGAAAGAGGACACTATTACCTTCATGATGGTGCTAATAAAAGCAAGATAGTAGGCTTGACCCCCCCCATGGGCCTCACTTAAGAGCTGGACACGACGATCCCCGTGGGTCCCAAAATTTCAACTCGGAATATTTTGTGATTCTGCAAACAAGCAGTGATGAGCGAAGCAGCTATGCCAGGAGGAGGCAGAGAGAACAAGCGCCACAGGATTTACCAGGGTGAAGATTTCCAGGCTGAGCTAAGACAAAACCATCAAGGTTTTTTGTTTGGTTTTTTTTTTTACCACTCTAGGAAGGGAGGACGCGCACACAGCCCAGAGCAAACAGTGGGAAACAATGAGCCCTAAAGAGAAACTAATGACATGGGAGAACTAAGAGTTTGCACTTCCCCCCTCGTCCTATGGAGAACAGCTGTACCAGGGGGACCGATGGTTCGGGTGCCATTTCTGCTTCCCGGTCGGAGCAGCCGTCGGGGGGAGGAAGCCACGCACTCCGCTCCTGCGGCACGAAGCGCACGGGGTTACTGACGGTCATTGCTCCTTCATCCACATATCCAGTTACAAATTCCCCGCTGCCTTTTTTTGTTCCACAGCGAAAAAGTAAATTGCCCGCCTCTGCGCTGAGGCGGCGGCGCAGAGGTTACTCCGGGGCGAAAAAAAGTTCCTCCCTTGCCCTCTCCTCTCTCTCTCTCTCTCTCTCCCCCACCACGCAGCAGGACCCACTCGTGAACATGCCGTGCAAACATCCCACTGAGCCCCATAAAAAAATCAACCATCACCCCCCACTCCCAGCCCGGGGAAAGGCTGGGAAAAGAGCCGGCTCCCGCAATAACAAAAACGTCCTTTTCTTTCCAGCTGAAGCACCCTGCTTTGCTGTAGCTGGAGGAAAAATTTCCCCCACCCCAATTCCTTGGTTAATTCCCAAATGCGCCAAACTCCCTAAGCACTTCTGCAGCTTGTTTGTTTTTTGGTGAGATCATCTACTGTTCAGAAACTCAGATGGACAAAGGGGTGGCTGGCTGAAGGCACACTGGCATGCAGAGATCAGATGTTTGCAAGCTTTTTCATTTAATCTGTCCCCATTTAAGATATTTTTCAAGTTTCTCTTAAAGGGCCACACCTTTCTTTTTTTTTTTTTTTAAAAAGCAATAATTTCCCCACTTTTCTGTTTCCACAGTGTTTTGCTGCTTTGGGGGTTGCCGAGGCTATTTTGTTTGTGGGTTTGGTTTGGAGGTTTTTTGCCATACAGAAGCAGGATTTTCTTGGTCGGGGACATATTCTATGGGCAATTGCAGGAGAGCAACCTGAACTACACTGAGATTCCTGCTGGCCGGTCTGTAATCATGACAGGGAGTAACAAAGAGCCTGCCATCTTCCACAGCTATAATTAACCAGCCCAGAATTAACACAGCACTTATCCCCTGCCTTTTTTGTCATGCCTAGCATTTTCAGACTTGCTCAACATTAGAATTTGCTGAAAATCAAAGCTGCCTTCCAAGGAACGCCTACAAACATCTGAAGGAGTTTTCATCATCATTTGGAGGAAAACACGAAGGAAACAGAACATGAAGTTACCAAAACTGCCGGACAATGCTTGGCTTCCAGCCAGCTGATCACGAACCTGTGCTCACTAACCCAAGGCCACACTTGAAAGCTCTGCGAGACCAAGGAGCTAAATCCCAACACCACGGTCCCAGCTGCAGTGCCCTAAGCAAAATGCCTTTTCCTACCATGCATTTTCCTCCCCCACCCCATGTGGTCCTACTTCCATGACTTGTGGGTCAGTGTCTTATGCAATCCGTCTCAATCACGGAGGCACGCAAAACAACTTGCACATGAAACCACAGAAGAGTACCGAACGCTGGAATATCTAAATTCCTTCCCAGGATAACTCAAAAAGTCAAGAGTTAATAAAGGCTTCCTCTTGAAGAGAGCCATTCCCCTCCGACGTGACCGCCTGCCCACTAGGACTTGAGGAAATACAAGAGCGCTATTTAAAAGAACTCCTCAAAAATTAGAAACAAAAGAAAGAGGCAAGTTTTTTGAAGGCTAATACCAAGCTTACCTAATAATGCAAACACCTCCAGTGGAAGAACTCATTTTACCACCACGAGCCTACTACGGCAGTATTTTCCTGCCAAAAAAGTTCAGACACCCTATCAAGTTACTCAAACGTGAGGCAAAATATCTCAGCTCAAACACATTTTAACTCACATGTCTGCCCAAGAGCATCCTTACGGACGGTCCTTGCAAGGTGGTGGGCACAGAAAAATGCAGCTGCAGCATCCAGGCAGCACATCAGAGAGCAGTCTCTCCATGGACTTCCTGACAAAGACATGCAGCCTTTCCTTCCCTCTTGCCTTCATCTTCAAGGGGAAACCAAAGGAGCTGCAGTCCTGCAGGCTCCCCTCACCACCACCACCACAGGGTATGGCCTGTGGCTGTAACCACGGGTCCCAGCAAGCAAGCCAAGCCCCAGGCATAAGCGTGGAGATGAACCTCAGGTCAGACTGAAGAAACACACTCCAGGACTGTCAGATCTGATGTGAACCATCATGCTTATTCAGTGGTGGATAAAAGTCTGCAGAAGTAATACTGAGACAGCTTTTCCCCATGGCAGATTACTTTCACAGTTTCAGTCCCAACACCAAGGGAGCAACAGCAGAACAAAGAACGTAAAGCAGAGACTTTGCTTATAAATCATGCAAATAACCCCCAGTGCCAGCAGGTCTGGCAGGGATGAAGTGCTTTTGTTCTAACTAGTTTGGGCACAGTATGGCAACACAACAGTAGACTGTCCCCATTCACATGAAACAAGCAGAAGGAAGTCCAATTCCCATGCAGGGCAGAGAGAAAGATCCTTCATATGGTCACATAAGGAAGCTTCCAGCAGAATTGAGAGCTGTTAGATTCTGGAGGTCTTGTGCCTTAACCACAAAACCTTCCTTCCTCCCTGAAGTCACCGGTCAGGATTAGAGAATCACACGTGGCAGCATTTCACGGATATTGTCTTCATGAAAGGCACAGCTGTCCTTCATTTCCACACAGTTCAAAAGAACCTTGGGGGCTGCATTCTGGGCATTGAAATTAGAAACTTTTGGACTTTCAGACCGCGGAGCATCTCCTATGGGACTGTAACACTGTTTTAAATATTTTTAAGATTTACATTTTTCTGACAGCCTAATTTTTTCCAGCACCTTCATTCCTGAGCACAGTGGTAGGCCAATCAGTCTCTGCTCGAGAACCAAAACTTTGTGACAATAGAAAAAAAGAAACAAACAAAACCTACTACTCACATGAATTAGCGAAGAAAAACAACCTCCATGCTTTCTAAATTATTGATTACATGGAACATCAAAACAAAAATGTGCATTAAAGAAAAACAGCAAGTCAGTGCTATGTGAAGTCTCTGTTCCATGCAGGCCAAAACTGAAGCACTGACTGTGCAGTGAAGAAAGTATCTGTGGTCCAAAAGCCACAGGTTTTTAGTGTCCTCGTTCCAGAAACACCTCCCCAGTTACTTCTGCAAGCTCAAAAGGTGGCTCAAGGAGCAAGAGAAACCACGGCTAGGAACAAGTTTTAATATGCTGATCTTACTGCAAGGATGACCATAACAGATCCCACAGTAAGCAGTGACAATTTCCAACAACACTGGGAAGATCCACAGACAAGCAGAACAAAAAAGCTTCCAGAGGCAGGTTACAGAGCAAGACCTTTCTCCTCAAACTTCTCTCTCATTCTTTCCTACTTCACTTCAAAGCACAGAGGGCCCATACCTTCCTCCAGAAACTTAATGGTGCACTGTCAGTTATAATGAAACAATAGGGTAGAAAAACAAAACCCCACGGAAATTGTGGCTACGTTTTTCATATCCTGAACACTGCCTTCTAAAAATAAAAGGCATGCAAGTGGTATTTCAACATATCTCAGTCCACTGTAGAGTACAAAGTTCACCAAGTCTGACTTTAATTCATGGGGTTTCTGCCCAAAGGGTTTGCGCCCATAATCTGCAATGTACCAAATTTCAGGCAGTTTCAAGCTAACAAGCTCAGTGAAAACTGTGACAGTCAAATCTTCTTCACAGCCTCATATATCTTGGCTTCCTACAAAGAACTGGGTGAAGGAAAAGGGAGAAGGGGCTTCATGCTGAAAGATAATTCAACAGCCAAGAGGAAAGCAGGGCAGTGTGTGTCTGATCTACAGACACGACAATTTATCACAGGGGATTTCACTTTCTACTGATGGAACATTCAAGGCTGAAAACAGCTATGTTATTTTCTTTAAATTCATTCCTTTGGCTAAGCCTGCATTCATTATAGCCAAGTATCAAGGCAACAGAGAAGCTGATGTTAAATTCTGACCCTTATTTCTCACCACAGAGACTGACCATAGGGTAACCCAATCATTTTTGTAAAAGCAACATTAAGGCATCACAGCAAGATGAAAAGCGAGACAGGATGAGGCATGAGAAGCTTTAGTTTCATTCTTTAGAGTCAGCAGGTTTCAGCTAGTACCCAAAGGAGACAAAAAAGAGAAGTGGGTTCCCAGCACAGCACAGTCAGAGGCACCTGTCTCCACAAGTTAACAGAAGGAGCAAAGCAAGGAAGAACGTCAAGTGAGCAAACAAGGCGTTTTCTTCCCCCTTTTTAAAGAGTTCATATTCACAGTTCCCCACTCAGGTAAAGCCACACTTCTACAGCAAGGGAAGGCCCAGCCTGACTGCACAGCTGGCTGTCAAGCTTGTGCAAAACTATCCCACAGTGCCCAGGCACAACTGAAGAACAAGGTCACGAGGCACCCTGGTCACACAGGCCTGCTTCACCCAGGGTATTGCTTGTTCACACTTCCAGCAACAGGAGTTTCTGCAAGCACATGAAGAGGTTGAAGCCGAGACCAAGAGCTGAAGCTCCAGCTCCAGCAGCTGAGAGCATTTACTGGTAGCACATACGACCACTTCAAAGTCTCTGGCTAGAAACCCGCCTTATCTTTCAGCAAACCCTCACATGGCAAGAGGACCACGGCAAGCAAACCAAATGCTGTCACACAGTTACCTTGTACACTGGAATTTCGTATTAACTTTCATTGTCTGAGAAGTATTCCTCGTGCATAGGTGAAGGGTGCACTTGAACACCTGGACTGATTGTCACACTCATTACCCAACACTGATTTGTAGACAGAAGGTGTCTGAAGCTACTTCCCATTAAAAAAAAAAAAAAGGCTTTCAAACAACTTCAACAGGAGAACCAAAAACTGAACAACTTGTAAATTGACGATCATCTGCAGCAAACTGACAACCATCCAGAGGACACAACCATCTCCTAATGGTGAACCATGTTAGTGCACTGTACCCTAGTGAGCCAATGACCCCGACTGACAATGAAAAAAGCAAACCTTTCAGATGGAACAGTTTCACCTGCCTTCATCATACTCCTAACCTTGGACAACACATCCAGAAAGCATGATAAAGTAACATCTCTTAAGTTGGTTTTTTTCTTTTTTAAGCAATTACTGTGTTTTAATTGCTCTTTTCTTCTAGGGCAGAGCCTTCCCCCTGCGTGGTGGGAACAGCTCTCAGAGCTGCCTGTGTACCTACTGATGCTGGCAAGAGCTAAAACTGTGTTCTGAAAAAGTTGGACAGCCATACCCTGATTTGCTGACAAGAAATCAAGCCGCTCAGCAGGCCTGTTGTGCAGGATTGACTAGTGGGAAAATACAAGCCTAATTTGCTCACAGTCAAAGTGCTGCTCTTTGTGCAGCCATGGCTTGCTCCGTTTTTACAGTAGGCTGCAGCTCTCTGCTCTGAGGCCATTAGATATCCAACAGTGCTGCCTCTGCAGACATGAGATAACACCAAAGTGAGCACCCCCTTAAATGAGCACCCCCTTAACCAGAGCCCATTGTCTTCATATATTTGCCATGCCAAATGGTGATCTGAGCAGAGAGGAGGCAGCCTGCCATCCATCTCCAGCAGCTGGGATCTCTCCCAAGAGAAAGGGAAACAGGCCCAGGTCTTATCTCTCATCTTGGGACTGCAAACATTGGGACCACCTCCATTCCTCTATAAGTCACTATTTCTGCTTAGAAGAGCTTTAAATCTAGTGGCCAGCACAATGACTCTGGCAAAAGCACAGCTCACAGCCTATACTAGTCACATACATGAGACAATCCTCAGTTAGCCTTCACTGGGGGTGCAGCGCCCATTTAAGCCAGCTGAGATCCTATCTCTTCCCTCCGTGGAAAGCCAGCAGCTAACACAAGGCTCATACCTCCCTTTGTGCAGTTATTTAAGTCCCAGAAGCCATCAGGCCCTCCTCCAGTATGACACACACGACAACAGAAAGACTCTGCATCAGAAAGCCAAGACACAAAGCACAGAAGCAAAAGCTGCAGGCTGGGCACCAGCAGCCCTGCCAGCAAACACAGCCTGCAGACCTCCTGCCTATGGAGGGGCACACCCAACCACCTCCCTAAGCCCCATGTAATGCCACAGAAGAGATATTCTCGTGGCTTTCCCTGCTGCAAGCCAAATTCTGTTATCAGCACAGACAACTGTGAAATACAGCTTGCCAATGAAAAAAAGCAGAAAAAAATTATGCAGGCTTCAAACAGTGCAAAAAATGAAACAGGCTTCAAGGAAACACCTTAAGTACATTCATTCTATCACTTCAGAAGCAAGTCCTGAGCAGAGCTCCAAATCATGTGGTGTTATAACTGGATGAAAATTCTCACGCTGATTTTCACAAAATAAGGATAAACTGCAAACTTCTCAGCCTCCGAACTGGCTTGTCAGTCACAGAGATGGCAGACCACAGATGTGACCAGATACAATACTTCATTATTTCAACAAAATTATTTCCAGGAGTGGTAAACAGAACACATTTAGGGATGGTACAGGCTGCAGAGAAGGTCCTCTGAAGGTCAAATCCAGCTCAAGGTAAGATGGATCCTGGTAAAGAGGCAGAAAGTAAGGCTTTGCTGTTAGGACTGGATTTTCATTGCACTAGGAGTATTATGCCTTAGATAATATGCAGCTTTTAGGTGTTTCAAAACATAAACTCAGACAGTAAAATACATTGGGGGGAAAAAAAATAAAAATCAACAGAAAGACTGAAAACCA
The DNA here is from genome assembly GCF_003984885.1 of Neopelma chrysocephalum. Classification (NCBI taxonomy): domain Eukaryota; kingdom Metazoa; phylum Chordata; class Aves; order Passeriformes; family Pipridae; genus Neopelma; species Neopelma chrysocephalum. Next base: position 734,060 of record NW_020925079.1, read on the forward strand.
AATGCCATGGTCACATCCACCCACATACTGCTACTCTAATGGCAAGCACTGGTGTGAGCACACAAGGAATGGCATTATGCCACTAAAAAAACATGCAGCTAAATAGAAGTTGAAAGAATAAGCTGTGACCAAGGAGGACCCTGTCCAGAACTCCTTGTACTTGAGCAAGTGACCTTAAATTTAGTGTAAATTCAAGTAACAGGAAAAAGCAGGGCTGGACATTTTAATTAAATGACCATTACTAACAGAAGTGTTTTTGAAAGCTGTTTATGTAAGCATGCATCTGGGAGACTGCTGGTTCAAATGTAAACAGAAGACATTTATATCAGAACCATTCTGAGTCCCCTAAACAAGCAGGCAGAACCAACCCAGCAGTATCTTCCTACTTGGAACTTATCACAGCACCAGCTGTACAGCTGGAAGAGCCTCCCCCATGAAACTGGCATGGTCATGGTGAACCTTAAGCAAAATGGCAGGCAGAGCTTCCCAGGACTGAAGCTCCCTGACTGTGCTGTACTTGTGTTTGCTTCTCCTTACACAGAAAGGCTGACAAGAAGTGAAAAAGCCACCTCTCCCTTGGGTGAGAAGACTCATCCTGCCAGATATCCCTTCCTCTCACTTGCCACAAATTTGGGCAACTTGACTCACACCTGACACTTCTAAAGTTTAACAAGATATCAAGCCTGCAGTGAGCAGATCATAGTGGTTCTTGCTTTTCCTATCTTCAGGAAGACCTGTCACTTCCAGATTAAGTGCCAAGTCCTAATGCTCCTCATCTAGCACACTAGAGTAGAAGCCACCTCCAGAACAAAGAGTCAAACCAATCCCAAAAATGCTAAAGATTAACAACAATAAGCAAATTATTATAGTGCAACTGGTTTAACCAGAACAACTGTTTATGTCCACTGAAAATATACCTACATCTAAATTATTTCAACCTCCCCTGATTGCTTCCTACATTTCAGTTTAGCTGGTCACTGCAAAGTTACCCTTATGGATAGTAATTTGGGGTTTGAGCCTCAAGTCCAACAGAAAGGAAAAACCCCTCAAGCTTTAGCACTAAAAGAAAAGATTATGGTTTCTCTGCCTAGTTTAAGGCAACCTTTACAACCACTCAAACCCTTCACTACTACAAAACAGTCTGTTGAGCAACGGCACTTCAAAACAGTTGAAGAACTTTTTCAGTCTTTGGGAAAGACTGAAAAACAGATGCTTAATAGATAAGGATTGCCCAAATTCACATAATGGCTTGGCTGGAGATCGTGTCTCTTATATCCTCAGTGCGATGCTACATTGCTGTTCACATCAGGATGCTCCCAACAGACCCTGCCTCGGTAGTCTCAGGAGCTCACTCTTCAGGTTGGTTTTCTTCTGCACTGTCAATATACCAACCATTCCTTCCCTTCAGTACTGACATAACTTGCAGCAAGCTGAAAATACACGTTGGATTATCTGCACCACTGTGTCTCACACAGAGGACTGGAACATTACTACTAGACACAGAGAAGAGCAGTGCCTCCTGGTACTTTAGGAACCTGATTCTGTGTACCAGAGTCAAAAACCAGCACAATTACCTGAAGAAAACTGAGTGTGTACTGCTGGAGAGGTCTCCTGCATTATTTCTATGGATACACTGGTAAAATTCTTTGCACCTTCTTAAGGTAGAAGCAGAGATAACATGAAAAAGAAGGAGAGAGACCAAGCATGCAAAGACACTTGTGGTCTTGAAGGGCTATTTCATTGTCTTGATTTGTGTTCTCTGGCTTTACAGCACACTTTTCTCCACCTGCTAGGCAGTGGGCATGTGAACAGAGCAGGGTAATAATACAGGCTGCTGACCATGTTGTCACACAGCTGTGCCTTTGCTATAACAAAAGTTGCTGGGACAAAGAACTTTGATGTCCCCATCTAGTTTTAAGTGGCAAAGCACTTTTTTTCCCCTACTGTTCTGAAATAGCACTTTTGGTGGGTAGGGAGCAGCTGCTGCTTTCCTAAGGAGCTGGCTGGCACAAGTCAGAACAAGCACTCAGACTTCAGATATTGCTATCTTTGCAGTAAGCTTTGTCCCATCAGCAAATCTCCTTCTGGCACATGTGTATGCTCAGTCAGCCTCAGATAGGGTCCAGTTATGTTTCAGCCGCACTTATTAAAATAGATTGAGAAGTACAAGGAAAGGACCTCCTGAGAGGTCACACAAACCTTCTGACAGTGTCTAGCAAAAATACATGTAAATACTAACTCAGATAATATTTGCCTCTAAAAAGACACATTCAGAAGAACAGAAAGGTTCAGGGAGGGGAAGACACCCACCACAAAACATCAAAACTCACAGCAAAAGGTCCTATTTAAAATTCCTTAAAAGAGTCTTTTATTGCACCATCCTTAAAACTAAAGCTAAATTAGAAAGGGAAGGAAACTCTGGCTGTTTCCAGAGGATGTGTGTCACAGCACAGCCTGAATCTCCTCCACATATAGCATATAAGAATCCTGCCAGATCAGCATAAAAAAAAAAAAAAGCTAGGGCAAGATCTTCAGCTAACAGATGAGCTACATTCCACTAAATTTTCAGAGCTACACCATTTTTTCATCAGCTGAGGATTTGACGCCACACAGGCCTAAGCAATATGCAGTTTTTACAAACTCAGTTAATTATTAACACTTAGTAAATACATAAGGATGTGCACTTTTTAATTCTGCAGCTGTTGCAAATAATTTCAAAGGATTTTTCCACATTTTTGGAAACAAAACATATGCAAAGTATAAGCATAAAAACTGTAAAGTGAACTAAAAATGTATCTCAAACAAGACCCAACCAATACTCAATACAACACAGCAGAACAAAAAAAACCCTAGGGTTGGAAGTGAAGAATATTGGAGTTTGTTGAAGCTGCAAAAAAATTCAGCAACAGGTGGTAGAATAAGCCAGGATCCTGGTATTAACACTTGCTCATCTAATGACCAAAAATATTTAAATAGAACAGCATCTGTTTCCCACGAAAAAGGCTGCCCACAAAAATTGAACTGACATGGGTTTTCAAAAAAATTCAGTGAAGCAGTGCTCTATCCTCTTGCCTGTCTAAAAATAAATTTGATTCAGCATCAACATTTCAAAGCCATCACCTTTTATTACATCCTGACTGCACTGAAAACTGCCACATCCCACTGTGATTCAGAATTCCTTAGAAGCTGTTTATTTACTTAGATCACAGGAATGCTGTAAAAATTAGGTAATAAGAGTTCGTACTGCATGCTCAAGATAAAATGTATTATTACTAGAGATGGCTCCAAAGCTGAATATTAACTTGAAAGATATGGGAGGTCAGACCCAGATTACACACTCTGGCCTCAGTACCAATCAGACACAGAAGTGGACAGGGCTTTTTCCAAATGGGGCAATTTCATAATCACCACTCTCATGAGAGCTCAGGCCCATGTAAATCCCCCGAGAAAGCTGAACTTTTCACCAGATAACAGTGTTACAAATTTCCTAGGGGACTACGAACACCAAGCTCAATGTGAAAAGTCTCTACCCTGCTGTCTCCACCAACTTCAGACTGTAGCTTAAATAAACCAATTGCAATTTTCCACAAATCAGGCAATTTATTGAGAATTCTGAGATTAGAAGTTAATGAGAACAAATCTAGAAATTTTGTCAGAGTGGAAAACATAGAAAAAACTGCAAATTGAAGTTAATCCATCTTAAGTTTCAGCAACATAATCCTGGTATTAGCAAACTGTACCAAAAAGGCTGCATACAAAAAGAGGGAGATAATAGCAAAATGTGAAAGGTGTAATTGTTCACTTAACACTCTCCATTTTATTTGCTGGTTTAAAATAAAAGTCAGTGTTAAGACTAAAAAGTCAGCTAAAGACTAAAGAAAGCACCCAGAACTTTTTAATACTGTCCTGCTTCTGCAGCACATACTAATATTAATTACTGACAAGTACAGTAAGCAATTCTTGCTTTCTTTATCGTTGTGTCTTTATCTAAGGCAAATTAACGGCAAGATAAAGATGGTGCCTTTAAAGTAGGGCAATTGGGTTTCTGTTGGAATAGCTCTGTTGCTAATTGTAGTTACAGGCACTGTTAACTTCCTTACATGCAGTCAAGCTATTAGCTGGCACCATCAGGTTAGCCAGTCCTAAAGTAACCTACTGTCAGCGCAAGCTTATGCTGACAAACTTGCTATTCCACTTGTGTGTTTTTAACAGGGTTCACACAATATTCTGTGATAGGATTCTCAGAAATGTTTTTCTCAAGCTCGTGTCACCTAGTAAAGTGCAAACACTACAGCAAGGCCAGATTTAACATAACACTACATGGCTTTTTTTAATTTCCTACTCAAAGAGATTGCAGTCTTGCCCTTTCACATCCATAGACACCAACCTAGAATCCAAGCTGGCATAATTCTAAACTTCTCACTTCAGAAGTGTCTCAGCAGCAAGGATGTTAGGACCAAAAGCAAGCACCAAACCCAGTTCTACAGAATCAGAAGATGGCAATACACATTATCACACATTTATCCATCTCAACCTCTAAGTTAAGTCATGTAGTAAAAACTGTTCATGAACAGTCCCATGTGAAACAAGTATGATTCTCCTGGGAACAGATTTAATGCTACAGCAGACCTTTGTACCTTAATCTCTACCAAGATCATTTTATTAGTTAAATCTCGTCTTTGACCTCAGAACATTAAGGAAAGCAGAAGTAGGCTCTGTTGAAAATGGTGACAGCATATGCAGTCATATTATAGTTATACTATGATATTTTCTGAATTATGCCAATATCATGCCACCTGATTAATAAAAGCTACATACCCAACTGCCCAACAAAAAACCTGGGACTAACACTGACGTTGGAAGTCTCTTCTACCTTTGACTTGATTATCTCTTGGCTGTCAGCCTCCCAGTTTCAGTTTAGAACAAAATCAAAAGAAAAAGAACAGACCCATTGGATTCACACAGACTTTGTCCACTACCTGTACTAAGAAACAAAGTGTCCTTCCTACCTTGACCCTGTGAGTCAGGATCTCTCTACTGATACCACAGGGCAGCATTTTTGGGCAATGTTTTTACCCCCCCCCCGGCCAAAAGGAAAGGAAAGGATGTGTATGCCACTGTGGAGCACAGTATCAGAGAACACAGCTGTGTATTTATGTACAACAACAGGAATGCCACCCTGCCACAGCTGGTGTTTGCAGGTGCTTCCAGGGGTGAAGGCCACCTGAACATATGATTTGCTAGTCCTCATTCTAGCCTGGGTGGTTTTTGCTAGGATTCTTCCCAAGGGAAGCCAAGGAGGAAACCAGTTCAATTAGGGAGGTGTAGGCAGGTATAAGACTCAATCTAAATGTTTAGCTTGAGGGTGTGGGGTCAATTTTGTTAGGGACACGACACTGAAGAGGGAGTTAGCCATCACCTTAATATCACCCAGTAGACAATGTACAACATCCTGTTTCCCTGAACACCCTGTAATCATACAGCAGGACACAGCCACCAGAAAGCCTCCTCCAAGGCTGCTCTTTAGCCCAAGCCCTCCATCATTCTTTACCTGTTAAATGAAAGAAGCACTAATAGCACTGACCAGACAGGCTGCAAACTCCTTCAGTCTCAGCATCGGTCTGTGCAGCAAGGTGCAACATAAGCAGAGAAAGCCACCCAGTTATGTTTCTCCTCTGCCATGAGCAATACTAATCCAGCAAACAACTTGAGACAGGCAGGGCACGTGTGGAACAATAATCTGAGATCTGATGCAATTTCTTAGGCGATGTTTGTTTCCTTCTGCCTATTTCATTGCTTCATTTTTGTTTGGTTGGGTTGCTTTCAAGAAAAACAGAAACATTTCCCTTGGGATCACTGAAAACCGAGAGCAATGAAGTAAATACCAGCCAGACTGGCTTATATGTGCAACTGTTAGCAACAACCAAAGAAGGTGGCTTTAATTATATCTGTTGATTTATTACCCTGTGGCACTGCAGAACAAAGTATTTGGGAGCCCTGTAGAGGGAACGAAGAAATAAAGAAAGTGTGCCTCGGAATCAACAGCAAGCTGTATCTCCACCTTTCAAAACAGAACAAAAGCTTATTTCTTGCAAACAATTTATCCGCTAAAGTGGTACTGAGGCCAGATGCAAATGCAGTGCCTGCAAGCAGTGATCCAAACCTACTGCAGCTGGCAATCCCGGTAGCCATGCCGTGCTCTTAGAAGCGCCGTCACTAAGGTCTTTGACTCTCTGTTCTGATTTGCACTCTGCCCTTATCATGAGTGTGGAAGACCTTGGTTGATATTGCTGGACAGAGATGTAACAAGTGCTGGGACGGAGAGGGCACCTGGCACCTGCCTGCAAAATTGATTATGTTAAGGTATGTGTGTGCCTGCACGTAGATTTCACCGCTCGGGTCTTGCTGAAAGCGGCCATTTAACTGTGCTGAACTCCTTCACACCACCGGTTAGTACTTCATCCTGGCCACAAAAGGTGCTACATTAAGCAACAGTGGATTGTTCCTTACTGATAACACCTTCCCCTCTCTCCATGAGAGAGCTCTTCCCTGCTGCTCCCCCTCAAACTCCTGCACAAACAGCCCTGTTATGAAGGATTACCTCGCACCTCATCGAGAAGTGCCTGAGACACAAAGCATGTTGGCATGGGAACAAAAACCTTAGTGACCTACCTTGTCTTTAATGAAGACAAAACACTCACTTGCACATACTTGTGCAAGCAACCTGCCACATTAAATAAATCTCCCTTCCCCAGGGCTCAGTGCATGCCTAATTTCAGATCAGACGACTCCAAGAGTCACACCTTGAACATTAGTTTGTGAAGGCTGTTTGAAAGAAGCTTCAGGTGAAAGGACTTTGGCAAATGCTCTCTGAACCGATTCAGACATCAGAAGCCAAACACAGACACACGTGTTCTGTATGACTAGTGTTAGAAAAAATATGTATACCACAGCTCCAGTTTATATACCAGCAACAGAAGATCACCTCCTGGAAACCTGTTTCAAAATCATCAGGCTCTAGTGAGAGCAGTGTGTGAGGGGACGAGGGAGCTGCAGAGACTCCAATAGAGCCCAGATCACAAAGCAGGGAGAACACAGTCCCTTCTATAGGGGAAGCTGCAAAGCTGCACCCCTGAGCACCACCGACTGACACAGCTTCAGGTCCAGGCCAGAGCTACAACACAGAGGGTATCACAATGTTTTCAATTAGGCTCATCAGGTAATTAGCCCTCCTGCTAATTGGGGAAACAACTGTATAAAGACGGTACTTTGAGGTTTGGGGGTGTTCTTACAGCTGACATCCACTCCAGCTGTCTTCTTAGGTTCCCAGAGTCACTAGAGCAAATGCCTCAGAGTGGAGAGGATTTGCATCTCTCACACCACACTGTCAACAGCAACTGAAGGGCTGACCTTCCTTGCACATGAATCTAAGCACTACTAAGTATAAATACATAAATACTTTTAAGATTAGAGGATGCTGTTACATGCATTCTGTCAGAGAACAAATCACACAATAGGAAAGGGCAGCAGGGACCCCCAAGTTGGAGGCTTCGTAGATGACCGTAAGAAGGACAAACAGGCTTTGTTGTCCATAAGCCTTACCAACAATGGGCATTCTGTCATTCTAATGACACAGCGGTTTGATTTTCTGATTACACATTTGAAATATTTTATTATAGAATTATGATCTGTGATGACTGGGTCTGAGTCTTGTTTTTGCAATTTAGTCAGCTAACCTTTACAGTACAGAGAAACATGAGCCTTCTGACTTTCAACTTGTACAATACTCTGTGTGCAAAACGTTTCTCAGAATCACTACCCCCCTCAAACCCTACCAGCAAGGAGATCTTCAGCTTATGGCTTTGCTAGTTTCCCTCTAAATGTGCATGTCTGATATTCACTGTATGTTTCAATACAAAAAAACAGTATCTACTCTTTTTGGAAGGGTTACCTGCAGATGCTGCTACAAGCACAAAGTGTAAAATCCACTAACAGCAGTATCTGTCATTCTGATGGAGAGAGCTTGTTCCCACCAGACAACCAAATCAAACCAAGTGTTTGACGACATCCATGAAAACAGTATCAAACTTCCCCTCAGCAAATAGCCACCTTAGCTCATTTTGGCTGTGTTCATTATGTATCCATCTCCACACAAAGGGTTCACTCTGCAGGCTCTCCCCCCTAAAGCTGATTTAGATTTCAGTAAAAGCATGAGGATGCCACTCGCCAGTCCCCCGAGGAAAAAGAGAGAAGGCCTGGTGACATGGTATACATTCAACACGTACCTGCTAACCACTAATAATACAGATTATTTCAAAGTGACCTGCAAGGTACTGAGCAACACAGGAAAGGATGTAAAAACACCATCTTCTTACTTTAAGTGTGCTCAGCACACATCAGACTATATGGAACTATTCACATTACATCAAGTCAAGTATTTTTCTTCCTGCAGCCTGCCTGAGACATGCTCAAATGAAAAGAGCTAGGAAGAACAAGAGGCATAAAACCAAGGACAATTTTCACACAAAGCACTAAAATAATAACCACATTCAAAGAGCTCCATATGCCTGGATAAATGCTGTAGAGGAAGACAGTTAATGGTTGTTCTCCCTGCTGTATTTTCCTGCTGTATTTCCTTCTAAACCATTACTTTCCATCACTTCCACGAGACTCGTGCAGCACTCACACAGCAGCCAATATAAATAACCTTTCAGAAAAAAAAATCCCAAAAAACTTTTACAAATTGACATATCAGAGACTCCTGGCAACAACAAGCAACCTTTCCCAAGACTGGGTAGAGCTCTTTCATGTCCCAGGTCTGGTGCAAGCTTCCCATGTGATCTCATACTGGTCATTCATTCATCTGCACAGTACAGGAAGGAACACCAGATCTTATCACACAACATAAAAATGGGAGGATTCTAATTTTTCATGGTAAACAGGGCTGTGCAAAACAAAAAAATTTTCTTCTGTACTTTGCCATTCAAAATTCTGCCAGACAATAAAAGAGAATGAACCATACTACATCAAACAGTCATACAGAAACAAAAACCCCTCCAACACAAAATACAAGAAGGGAAATGGATACTTCATTGTCAGACAATAACCAGCTTTAAGTTTGTAAACTGGAGGCCAACATCATCTGTGTTCTTCCAGCACACTTCCCCCTGGAGCTCAGGGGTTAGGACACCAAACTGCAGCTACATTGTGTGCATTGCTTGACAAAATATCAACATAACTTTCCAAAAAGAAACACTACTTGTTCTCCTTGAGAAAGCCAGCATTTTGACTAACTTCAGTGCATTGAAGATTTTAATTTCACATCCAGAACAGCTGCTGTTCTTGGCATTGCACACCATCCCTTTTCACTTCCACCAAATAAGCTAAGGAGCATACAAAGCTCTGATGCAGGAGAAGCTTAAGGTACTTCTACAGGATTGGAAAGGGTTTGATGATGAGCTGTAAGTTATAACCACACACATTCCCATTACGGTATCTTTCTGAAATTTACACACATGCAGAATTAACCAGACCAAGAAATGCCAGATGTAGGTGGTTCTTTTTTGCCATTCTGTTACCTAAGCCAGAGGAGTTTCCCAACTTGCGTAGTTTTCCCAGGACCTTCTGGACATCCTTTATACTTGTGTCCTGTTGGCTGTACAGCAGTAACCTCTTGGCATCTGAGAACAGGCGGGAGACACTGGGGATGGGAAAACAGAAAAACGCAGCAGTCATCAGCTCTGTGAGCCAGCATCCACAGACACAGTTTTACATACCAATTCCAAACTTCAGTCTTTTTCAGCTATGCCACTCCAGCACAAAAAACCCTGTCTCCACTGGGACAATCCAAGGAGCCTAATAAAAGATGTCTGCTAAAGCAAGGACAAACTAAGTTACATTGGGAACATCCTTGCATTTTAAAGCATTTTAAGACTGAGACAGAGAGGGACTCCTGCTGCCTGCAAACTACTTCTCCTCAGAAGCACAATAATTTATGTCTTTGCTCCTTTCAAATGTTTCTCCAGGTTGCAGACACATTATACTCTGCATCAAGCCTAACTCACCTGACAGTATTAATGTAGCAAGTAAGACAAGGTATAGGGAAGCTGGCCATAAACTCTGTTTCACATTAGCCAGTAATAAATGACAAATGCCAGGGAGTATCCCCCAGACCTGTTCTTCAACTGCCTCTTACTCTGCATTGTTCAGAGGTTCATTAACCAGGGAAAGAGATGCTCTGAAAAAAAGAGCATCTTAAAAAGCCATACCTTTTTATGGGCCAAATTCTGAGTCCAGATAAGCAAATAGACTCAGTTCTCACCAAGGTAGAGCTTTTCATTCACCAAGAGCTTCAACTGCTTGGACTTGAAGATACTGCACACCTACCAGCTGTCTGCTAGTCCCTGTAAACTTGGTAGCTGAAGAATATGGTACTTCAGTGGTGGTAGAAACTGTAAACCCCTTGATATTGTATGGTTTTACAACTAGTTGGTGACTTCCAAATATCCCTTTTCATTATGTTCCCCCCAAGAACAGAGTTGAGGCAAAAGCAGAGAGACTCACATGGAGGCATTGAAGTTTCCAACAATACCAGGGGATTCCCCAGGAGTTGGGTAGCGGAAACAAGGGTTGTTGGCATTGCAGATGATCCCCTGTATCCATGGCAAGGTGCCTGCTGAAGGCATAGCTTTATTTGGAAAATGACCTAGAACAGAAGCAGGGGAGTTAGGAAACAAACACATGACACAAGGCTCTACTACACACCATTGTATCTGAAGGGCAGTGTTAACTCTGTGCTGGTTATTGCCCCAAAGTGCTCATGAGAGAGCAGAGCAGCCAACACTAAGAAGGGCTGAGCTCATGTTAGGTTCTCCACACTTCTCTAGCCTCCTCAGCTGAAAAACAAAACCTTGTTAAACCTGTAGGAGAAGCTCTTTGCTGCTCTCAGCTGTGCATCATTGTTTTTGGCCGTGCTGACGGGAATAAAGTACTTCTTGCTGATTAATGCCTAACAACAGGCAACTTCAAAGATTGGCAGTGGTGAGCTCATGCACACATTCATGCTTCCAAACCAGCCATGCTGCTCTGGATTTACAGCCTTAACTAACATGAGGATTTGGTTTGAGGCCACAGGGACAGCCCCAGCCAGGGTCTAGGTTCTGAAGATCCACAGTATTTCTACTCAGTACTTTTGGTTTTCAAAATCTGCTCACTCCAATTACACACACAGTAAAGACCAAACAAAGGGTGGGTGCCTACACTGTTTCCCTGAGATAAGTATGTCCCATATTGGCTTGACTTCCAAAAAGTCTTAAAACTTTTAGAGTCTCTAAAACATTTAGCCACCTGCCTGCCATATTTCAAATCTTTTTGCTCAAGTCTGAATCTTTCTACTGCAGAACTACTGAAGTCATAGGCCAGAGTTTACAGCCTGTTTAAGCACAAAGCAGGAACATCCTACTCACGGCAGGTCTCCACCAGTACGTGGCCCAGGTACCTGCGAGTCACTCACCCGCCAGTGAAGGGGAAGAAAGGCTTCCCTTATATGATCCTGCACCTTAGATGAGCTGTCTAGCTACTTTCTGCCATGAGCTCCCTTCCTCACCCCCACACTAGGGAGGGAAGCCTGGAGGAAGGTTATCCCCTTCCTCAGTATCTCAGAGCTCAAGACTTTGATGATGAGATGCACATTCTCCTCTCTGGTGCCCATCCCGTCCTCCCAGCGTGCCTCGATCACTCAGGGGGCTGGTTCCCTACCTCCACAGCCTCAATTGAGGTACCAAAGCCCCAGGAGGAAGAAATATCAAAGGTGATGAATTACAGCAAGGCTGGTTAATGTACATGGCTGAAGGAAGATGGGAGTATTATCAGCCCTCCTGGGAGAAAGCCAAGGACTCTGTCTAGGAGAAAGGTGGAGGAATCAAAAGTTCATTTTTTCCAGTACCCAGAGAGTTCTTGTTCCTAGTTCTCTGTTTAAAATAGAAGAGCTGTTTACCTGATCTCTCTGGCTTTTGTTTTATTTTGCTTTTTTGTTCTTCTTGGCTGAGGGGCTTGGGAGGTGGGAGGGAAAAAAAAAGCTAAGACTTTCAGATCCTTTTTTGTAAAATTTCCCAGAGAATCACCTTCTCTCTCCTCCATGTCTTTCATTTTACATGGTTAGGAACTCCAAGAAACTATTAAGAGCAATATGGAAAGAAATGGTGCATTAGAGTTTATGGTAATTTTTTACACATAGTGATGCATGTGACAGCAGTTTCTCTAAGAGTAAAGCAGGAATCTGCCAGTATTAAATCAGATGAGTTACACAGAAAATAGAGTGCAACAGCACACCATTTTCAATTACATTGCTTCAAACATCTAGCTTTTCAGTAGAGATTGAAGTCTCTTGTTGTCAGTTTCCCTCCCCCTGCCCCCAGTAAAGTGCATTTCAAATACCTTAAGGGGTCACAGGAACAGAAAAGCTCTAGAAGACACAAGTCAGCAATCTGGCTCAATACCAATGTAAGAGATCTTCTCTGATTGATCTGGTGAAAGCCACATAACTATCACTTCAAAGTTAGCAAAATTTTCCCCCGTGTTTTCACAGAAAAGTTCCTCACACTAAGCCAAGCTGCTAGAAATAAGAAATCCTGAGAAGATAACAAGTCCAATCCTTGGTTCTTCTCACACAGGAAAAGAGAACTGAAAATTTTGCTTGTTTGTTGGAAAAGACTACCATTAAAATTCTGAGGCTATCTGCAGGCTACAAAGCACTTGCATGCAGCTCTGTTATTGTCATCACCAGGCATTACCTCAAGTGATTTCATAACAGCATACAGCACTGCTACTACAGATAGCAATCTTACTTCCCTTAAGGCATCCACAGAGTTGCCAAAGAGTTTGCCATAAACCCAAAGCTTCTTTCTATCTCTGCTCACAGTTCAGCAAAAACTGTTTTACTTTACAACAACACATCCACATTTGTCAGAATACGAGTGAATGTTCAGTGAAACCAATCCAGATGCCAAAAACATAATTTAGAAACCTATTCACAGAACCTTTTAGAAAAATGAAGAGGACTTAATCATAAAAGTTAATTCAAAAGTTACCAGATGTCCTATACTCTACAATTCCTGGGGACACTAAGAAAGCAGACAAAGCAATAACACTCAACAAAAATGGGAAGGAAAAAGGGGTGCAGGTGGAAGACTTAAAACTCTGCTTGTGACACCAGGGTGCCAGAGCAAATGATTTACAAGGAGGCTACTGACTAACAAGATCAATCTAAATAGTTCTGTGAAATTGCAGCTCTTGCTAGGTTTGAGTTTATATACAGCACTGCCACAGTTGAAATGAACTACTGGTTCGTAATGAGTTGCTGGGTTTTTTATACCAGCTGAGCAGACTGCTTATTGCTTCTCTTCAGCTTCATGTCTATATTACAGGTACCTCTCCTAATGTCACTGTAACATTCAGTCAGAAGAGGCAACTCAAATGTCATGTAAAGTATGAGATTTAATTTAGAGAAGGTTCAATTACCCTGCTGAGCACTGAAGAAAGTGAGTTAGGCAGTACATGGGACCAGCAGAGTCCGAAGTTTAACGGGAAACTGCAAACACCTCAGCTTTAAAAGGACCCTTACTAGCTTGAACATCTAGCAAACAGCACATAATGCCCTGTTTTAAGAACAAAATGCTTCAGAGTGCCCTTCAGAAACATGTTTTGCTGACCCTTAAACCTTACCTTGCAGCAATCAGGCAAAGGAAAGATAAACAAAGAGCTCTTCCAGAGTCAGCTAATTGCAGTATGAAGCTGTCACCAAACACAGTAGAACAAAGCATGTTGCTAATAAACAAGTCATGCTTCCTAAATCAAATGCCAACCAAATAAGCCTACAGATTGTTATTTATAAAGAACAAGCATCCTTTGAAAGAAAAGCAGAATTGTGTCCATTTAGGGTGTAAAGAAAAAAGCAGAACAGTTTTTCCTCAGCAATGTATGACTGCTGAATCTGCTAAACGCAGAGCTGACACTCTGATGGTTAGATGGAATGGAATTGCACTTGTGCTTTTTATAATACATTAATGCACATTACTGCCTGGAAATGAGATTGATTTCTTAGAAATCAGAACACTGCATTCTTTCATGCTAAGTCACATACAGATCAACAATGAAAAATAAGATTTGCGTTCTATGTGGGTTTTACAGATCTGTCACAGTTCTACAGCAAATTCTCAGGTAATTCATTATAAATGCAAAAAATAAGAAACAGCAAGAAAAAGAGCAGCAATGTACAGTCCTGGAGCAACATTAACAAGCCAGAAGACACTGCAGTCCTCGAGGGGGAAGCAAAGGAGCTATTAAGACCTCCCTACGGATTTCTAACTGAAGGAGAGAATCACTGCTCTTTGCATCTTGCCAGCTGCATTATTATTACCTTCTAGCCATGAAACAAAAGCCATTCTGGGTGCAGCTGCTGTGTTTGGTACTTACATTCATGCTGCTCGTAGGGCGGATATGAAAGTCTTACAGAGATCAGGATGAAGAAGATAAACAGAGGCCAGGCAACTTCGATCAGCAGCTGGAACTGGAAACAATAAAGACAAAGTATTAAGACATCACATTCAAAATACAGGTCAGAACAGAGGTTCCAGGACAATCCACTTGTAAGCCAGAATAGTTTTGTAAGCACTGTCTCATTTTGATTTGCCTATGCATTCCAGGATCAAGAAGTTTGTTCCTCCAGCTTCAGAGGATAATCTGCAGAGAATTATGGGCTTTTCTCATTAAAATGTGCCAGTTATTGGACTAAACTACATATGCTTAAAGGGCTATTTTTGGCTTCTTTTTATAGTTCTTTTTGTCCCCTGACTGAAAAAAAAACACTTTCCAATGAATCTTCCCAGCAAAGAGTTGAATTTTTTGCCTCATAATTTTGAGGTAGTGGGAGGTACTTATATCCCCTTCTCATAATAAGCCACCAAGCTTCTACTCTAACACATCAGGCATGGAAACTGTGCTGATGCACAGCTACGCCAAATCTTTCAGTGCTGCAGAAGTATATTGGTATCAGGAAAGAAAAACTATTAAGCTTAAGCTCATATCTAGTTATTGTTTTGTCCTAATGTATATGTTTGTTGCCCAAGGTAGGCACCCACTGGTCCAGGTTATCTACAGACATGCAGGGAGTGTCAGGTAAATAAAGAAATAACTGAGTAATTTAGAGAGACTGGACAAGAAAAAGAAAAGCCTGTTATTAAGTGCATAGCATTTTTTTAAACAGAGAACTGAAGTGCAGAAAAATTCACTGATTTGTGTCACATCCCACAGAACCATGCAGACAAAGCAACTCTTCAGCCTAGAGCTTCTGAGATACAAGCTGAGGCTTCCTAGACTCGAGCTTCTGCAGCTACACCCCTCTTTTCCCACTCCAGAAAGACTGCCCAAACATGGATTTTCGGAAAGCCATGAGACAAGGAAAACCCAAAAGCTTTTTATGCTGCCACTTCTTATACTTATCAGTCATTGGAAGGAGGAAAACAGAGTGTTTTCTTGGTCAAGTAAAGAAAACTCTTTTCCTTTTCTTTCCTGGAAAACTCACTCTTTTCTAATGAGAGATCTACATCATTCCCCTTTAAGAGCCAGACCTGCACCCCAGTAGGAGACAAAATCCCCCATAAAAACACCTTTTCCCATGTTCCATCATTAACAGCTAAAATTGGGCTCTTGGTACTCAGCACAAGGCACTCCATGCAAATGCTGAGGTGAGGCTTCTAGGTGACTACTGTACCTCAAAATAAGCTCACATTGTAAAAACAGAGCATTCAAACAAAGGTCACTTGATCCAGCAGAGGAAACTATGTAGGATGGCTTTTCACAGATACCCTTGATGGCTGACATCAAACCAAACAGCAACCCTATCTGAAAAGCAAAAATTGAGCATCAGAGTCTCCCAGGCACTCCTGATAACAGTGTCAGTCTCTGCAAGATAATTTTGAGATATTGTTACCCACTGGACCTCGAGATTAGCTCAATTGGTTAGAGCATGGTACTAGTAACACAGTGTTGCAGATTCCATCCCCGTATGGGCCATTCGCTTGAGACTTGGACTTGATGATCCCTTTGGGTCATCTGAACTCAAAATATTCTGTGATCTGTTATTTTCACGCACACACTGTATGACTACTGGATAAGAAAGAGAGCACACTAACAAAGGTGCCAGGAAGATGTCTCAGCATCTTTGGTCCCTCCTATTACAATAAACAATGTAGTGGCAGGACACACACAGCCATTAACATGGACAGCCTCCTTTGTTCTGCATTAAACAGTGCTCTGGCCCCCAGAGATCAAAGATGCTCAGAGCTAGGGCACTGACAACTTGTCTACGCCTTCTGTTTTCAGGATCCCCTTACAGCTGCTGCCAGGATGGCATAGCAGGACTTTTCCTCCTCCTGACAGAAGGGTGGCTATGAAACCAAGACAAGTCCACCAGCATCAATGGCCATGCCCTGGCACAAGTAAGAGCCCTCTGCCACCCAGGCTGTAGGTCAGCAGCATGTACCCCAAGAAACTGCCACTACACTGTTTGGGGAAGGGCAGTGTCAGCTGGGCTTTTGGGGGCTTCTGGAGGTGACCAGTGAAGTCAGAGCCTCTCACAGCCCTGCAACTGCTAGAGAACCAGTGAGAAAATGCTGCCCTTGGGTTCAAGCCCTGGCTTGCTTAGAGAAGTACCAGCCTCAGCCACACCACACTGGGTGGGACATTTGGGACAGCAGTGCCCAAATGGCCCTGCTGCTGAAGGGGGAACTGGCCACCTGTACACACAGCTCCTCTGCTGCCTGCCTGGTTATGGGCAACTACAGAGTCATGCTCAGGGCTGTGTGCCTCCCCACACACAACATGCCTAACCTGGCAGGCTCAGAGAGGACAGAGAAAGGAGGGATGCAGCTTGGGCTGACCAAGTTGCACCTCTACAGCTGAAGGCTGCTGCATCATGGCAGAGACCAAAGTGCTACTTAATGACAAGGAGCTGGCAACTGCCGCACCAGAGGCTTGCACAGAGCCAAGCTCAGAGTGTCAGCAGCATCTCGGAGACTCCTCGTCCAGCCTTTTGTGCTGTTGAACAAAACCTGAATTACCTTCCTTTGCTTGCAGAGGTCAGCAGCTTCCTTCCTGATCTTGCTGTGACAGCACTTTTCATCCACTGTGGCCTTTGCAGATGAGGACACAAAGATACTAAAGGGACATATCTCACTGATGTTCCCACTAAGTAGATACTGAAAAGCCAAGCCTCCTCACCAACTTTTGTGCTGCAACTACTAGAGAAGCTTGGTTAATATTCAAATCAATCTTCAAGCACCCAACCCCTCTGCTATCCCTGCTCCATTGGGAGTTGAAGCAGGAACATCCCATTTGCACACAGCAGGTGAATTCAGCAGCAACACTCAGCCAAGAATAAACTACTCCTTATTTTACCAAGGCTAATCCCTGAAGCACACCGAATTTATACCAGTTGCTGATGATGCGGGATGCCATCAAATATTGAGCTCTACACTGTGTCAACAGGAAATCTGTTGAGCAAGAACTAACTAAGCTATCACCCCATCTACTGCCAACCCCCCTCACCACCTTTATGGTCCAGTTTCAAATGCAGGGAGCTACCAGCAGCTGACCAGTCTTTCCATGCAAGTTTGAGGTGTCCCCTCATTTGCAAAAAAAAAGCAGGGAGAGAAATGTTTTTAAACAACGATCCCTGAACATGATTTTTCTTTCCTCTCTCCCTCCCCCATCCCCGGTAGACTCCTTCCCCCCACTCCGGTGGTGTTGGAAGTTATCCAGTACAAAGTAACGCTTGAACTGCACACGTCAGGCTGAGCTTTGGACCCAGCTTTCGCAATGCAGCCCAAACTCACAGCAGCCAACAAGGAGGTTCAGCGGGAAGCCAAGGCTGGCGTGTGGGAAGAAGGGCAAGGATCAAACCACTTCTGGGCTACATCTTCACTAAGTACAAATGGGAGAGAGCCTTCATCAGCACACCCAGCTCAAGGACAACGGTGTCCTAACAGGAAAACAAACAGATGAACAACTGTGCAGACATGATAATAGTACGGTGAGAAGAGGTGTTCTGCTGCTTTTCTGCAATTTCCTGTTAAGTGGCCTTCTCCTGCTGACACCTTCAGGTAAAGCTCAAATGGCAACTGTTAATGAGAAAACCCCCACAAATACGAGGAATCCCAGGAAAACAAGCCACATCCTAGACCTTCATTGTGAAATTACTAATAATGGCAGCATGGAATAGAGTTTCAGGCCCTCTGGGGTACTTGATGGGAAACTGGTACTGAAGCTGCTGGAAGGTACCAAGATATAGCTGAGCAGATTCAGAATGTTTAGCCTATTGTGTTGTATCACCAAAGGATACAAATGCATCTCTGCTGCTCAGTAAGCTGGCCTACACCTACCTTCACATGACATCCATGCTAAACTCAGACCTCTTCAAGAAACCTTCAAACCTGGTGCAACACTGGGGCTATTTAGCCTGGAGAAAAAGGAGGCTCAGGGGAGAACTTATCTGCTCTTTACAACTATGTGAGAGGGGGTTGTAGCAAGATGGGGGTTGTTCTCTTCTCCCAAGAAACTAGCAACAGGACAAGAGGACATAGTTTTAAGCTGTGCTAGGGGTCAGGTTGGACATCAGGAATAATTTTTTCACTGAAAGGGTGGTCAGGCACTGGAACGGGCTGCCCAGGGAGGTGGTGAAGTCACTGTCCCTAGAAGAGTTCAAGAAATGACTGGACGTGGCACTTAGTGCTATAGTTTAGTTGGCACAGTCAAAGGCTGAACTTGATGATCTTGGAGGTCTTTCCCAACCTTAATGATTCTGTAATTCTATTATTTTCAGAAGATCCTGACACAAAAAAAAGCCATCATCCTCAGTGTAAAACTCAGCTCCTCTGAAATATCCTCCTGGTTTAAGCATTGCTCCAGAAAGTCCCACAACATCCTAGAGTTCCCCTACATTCTAAAGGGAGCTTTGGAGGAGTCAAGAGTAAGACCTCTAGTAGTAAGGGAGGAAGGATGTTTTTAGCTCCAAGAGCCTAGGTTACATAGGCAATAGCTGAGAAGAGCCAATCTTAAGGGACTATAGCCAATTATAGACTGCTTTCTCCAGCTCATTTGTAACTTTTTTATAAACTAAGAGGCTGTTCACAGAGTCAGGATGCCAGCCCACACATCCAGAGAGCAGATAACCTCATTCCTTGCAGATGACACAGTCCATGACCTCTCTGAGGGGACAGTTCTGTCCTGGGAGATCAAGACTCGTGAAGCAAGGGAAAAAAAACATGCAAAACAAGAACTTTGTCATCACTGTCAGCTCTCTAACCACAGAGGTATACAGGAAAAGTCAAAGATGCAATGAGGCACCTTTGTTTTATTGAAGAATGGACTAATTCCAGTACTAAAATGACCCCGAAAAACAAGCCTCAGACACCTGAGTGAAGACTTTTGGGACTGTCACCGTCCCCAGTGGTGAATATGATAGCCTCCCCTCGCTTGTGACACTGAGTTCCTAAAACAACCCAACCCAACCAGCTGGCAAGCACCCTGACATTTGGAGGGTTCAGAAAGCTTATCAGAGAGACCACTTTTCCACTCACCACCTCAGTGCCTTATGTTCCTTTCACATTCCCTACTCATGTCTCCTCAAGGTCAGATCTAACATTCTGGATCCTCTGAACAAGCCTATTGCACAGGACATGCCCTTATCCAACACAGCTATTCCCTAAAAGCCTATGTCCAACAGCATGTTTTCTCTGGCTTTTAGCTATCTGCAAGAGTCACAGCATTCTGTGAGGTCTCACTAACCTAAAGGCAAAAGAATTTTAAGAACATCAAGCTGAATTCATACTCCAGTGCCCTTGTTATTGCAAGGAGAAACTCTTCTTAGGTATTGTCTATCTGAACAGGTACATTTCCACACTGTTAACACGTGGTGAGGCTAGCACTTAACACTACTCAGAACACACCTTAGTAGAAAAATATCAGTTGCCTAGGCTTATCCCTGTGCCAATACAAGAACATGCTTCATGCCACTCAATCTATATCTCCTGTTGTAAAGTTACATAATGGGATTCTCTCTCTGGTTTAAGTGACTGGAGATGCCTGCTGTTGTCTCCACCATTTCTGCCATTAGGAAATGGCAGAATTTTGTTGCTGTTGCTGCAGCTTGCAATATTCCAAAGCTTTTAGACTCATCGGCACATCCCTGCAGCCTGGGAATGCCTCACCCACGGAGTGGAGCAGGTCACAGCACAGGTTTTTGTTTCACATCTTCCTTGCTGCACACAGCAAGGATGCACACACCTCTGCCTGATCTGACATGAGCAGTTCAGTACTCCAACACTCTCTCACACTGGAATTCAGGACAGAAGTCTTGAGCTCCTTCAAGCCCTCTGGTTTTTGTACACCCATCACTCTCTTCAGTTTGAACTGGGTCTTTCCAAAGTCAGATCAGTTTGCTCAGTCAGGGAACACCAGAGGAAAGACAGTAAGTAAAATACAGGATGTTTCCCCATTTTGCTTGAAAAGTAAGCTAAAAGGCAACAGCTTAAGATCTCAAAACACCCTTTGGTTAATACTTACAGTCTGTCTTCTTCTGTAGGTGAAATTCTTCCATAGCAGCAATCCCAGCTGCGTCCAGAAAGCCATCTTCCCTAAGCGAAGCCTAGAAGCTTTCTTTGTGCAGCAGCAGCAGTACACAGCACAGATGTTTGTGGCCAGGCATTAACTAAGGATAGAAAACAAAAACAGGAAACACATTGAAAGGGAGTCACAAGAGAAAAGGCAACAAGATAGGGAAAGACAAGAGGGTGCACTCTGTGACCTTGGAGCCCCCACATGGTACTCCCCACTGCCTTCTTATCCCATGCACTCCAGCCAAATCTCATGGGTCTCAGTAGGCTTAGATCGACACACTGTCTCTTACCTCAGAGCTCCAAAGCACCACTCTGCAAGGCAATTTTCTTCTTTTCTGCCTCAAGAATTCCAAGAGCAAGAATAGCCCAGAATAAGAAAAATACTAGTATTTGAAAGCTGATTTAAAGACCCCTCTGAATGAGACAGAATCATACATTTCAACCCTTTTTCTTAATGCTTCTTTCCATATTTACTTTTATAGTGGTGAAAAGCCTGCTGCCAAATTAGCAAAGTCTTTGTTTTGAAATCCAACCAACATCACCACTTGTAGGAGAAAGTGTTTTGCATTTAACAAACAAGGCAGAAATGTTCATTTCCTTGAAGATAAGTGACTAAGAATGACCCCAGACTTGTTAATATCTGGATAAAATGAATGGAAAATTGCTGTTGAGTCAGTGTTCAGGTTTTGCAAACACCTGGCCTCCAGCACTATTGAGAATCAGCTGCATTAAGCATGCATCTTGCTGGAGTATGAGAGTATAAAGGGTTAAAAAACACATTAATCTCTTTGGTAGCTATTAATAATAGCATGGTATAGGCTTGGGTACACAGCCTTCCAGGAAGACTCAATCATATGGAAAGGTGAGCTTATAATACATTAGTTAAATGTCATTAAACCTTTCTTTCCAGAATTAATTTGGTATAGTTTAATTTACTTTTGAATTTAAGGCCACTTCAAATTAAGAGTAGTTTAATTCTGAGTAAGTGTTCACACGGGAATTCAGTTAATCCACATTAAATTAATTCTGATTTATGTACCTGAATATACTCTGTTGACAGACTCAGTGTTAACAAGACAAGTAGCGGCTGATCCAAAAACACAGCAAGAGAACCATTCCTTCAAACACCTGTTAAACTGGGAACACACATGCTTTTGATTTTGGTGTCCCACATGCCAGTACCCTAGTGCTATGATTCAGAGTTGCCTCCCTGACTGCAAACTGCTTTGAGAAGGTTCCCAAAGTTCACAAACGTACTAGGAACATAACACTTCCTCGGGAAATGCTCTGACCAGCCCTACACTGGAGTTAAGATTATATGTTAAATGGCAATTTGAGCTTTGATGAACAATTTGTGATCTTTAAGTCTCATCCAAAAGTAAATTCCATTATTACAATGACTTGCGGAATGAAAACTTCCCTTAATAATACAGGCCTGTGTCACAAAATTATTTCCTTAATGTGACTAACAAAATAAATTAATCCCATTACACTGAGTTCTACAGATAATTACACTATAGTATCACAACAAGACAACAGTGCTTCCTACTGCCAGCACAGAGAACCAAAGAACAATAACAGATGCCTACAAAACCCTACAAATTGAACCTCATGTCAGCAAGCAGGCAGCTGAGTGGACAGTCAGCATGGGCTCATTAACTTCTGCTAGGTGCTGCTGTAACTCACTGACATGACCTCTACAGATGCTTCTTCACAGAGGGATGCCCAAAACTAATCTGGCAGGAGAGCCAACCTTCCCTGCACAGTGCTTGCTGCTGGCTGGAGCACCCTGACAGTAACACGTTCCAGCTGCATGCACATCTGGCTGATAGAATTCTCAGACATGCTTAGAGTGAGCCACCTGACAGGCCACAGCAGGGAAAAAGACCCTGCTCTTTGTGGGGAAATCTTAGAGGACAAACCCTGGCTGATGATGACTGCACACATGCTCGTAGACCCAAAGCACACCTTTGCTCACAGGTTTGGAAGGGTTGCAGCACCTCCTCTGCATGTCAGTACTACACACTTCAAGCTGCAATTAACATGTAACCTAGCAACAAAACTAAGCAGGGAACATTATCACCTCTCCTTTGTACCTCCTCCACTGTCCCATTTCAGCTCAGGATTTGGGGGATTTGGTAACACTTCTACTCACACTACTGAGAAACCTGGATTGCTACTCACATAGTACACAAACACGCTGCGACCACTAACTTGGTGCAAAATCACTTTACAAAACACTGGGAGAATTAATCTTTTCAAGCGTTTTTCCACAACGATGCTGGTACTGGTTTGCTGTGCTGTCCAACATGCCAGGAAACATAATCCTTTCTTCCTGAATCTGATCCTGCGGCCACTGCAAAAGTTTGGCATACAGGAGTAGAGGACAGGAAGCGACTGTACGGCCTTCTACAATCACTGGTACTTATGTAACAGGGTTTTTTTTAATCTTCAGAACAGGGTACCCACTCTATATTTCAACCCCAGCCCCCCAATATTGTTAACTCTCTGCAATAAACTGATTTCCAATGCTTCCCAACAACTAATGATAAACACCAAAATCCCTGCGTATGAAGTGCCACGGGAAGAGTACAAGAAGGATCCCACCAAGAGTCAAAGAGGCCTTTGGCATTCTCCTCAGTGGAATTAGGCCCTACTCCTGCACCTTAATACTCTGCACAGAGGCAAAATAAAAGTTGAAGCGGTCTGTGGGATGTTTGAGCAAATGTCAGGGAAGTCGATTTAATGCCTATCAGTGAAAATCCAAATATTTATCCCTCGCAATCGCAGTCAGCCCACGGGATCCAGAACACGGAAATCCTGCTTTATAGAGGTTGTAGCATTCCCATCACACTAGCAGACTGTAGTGAGAGAGGACAAGTATTTGATTAATCAGCTCATCTCAGAAGCCTGCACAGCCAGGAAGACTCAGCTGTGCCACCTGCTTGAACTTCAGCTCTCTGGAGTTGGGCTAAATTTACTGGGAACACAGCAAAAGTCCTGGCCTTCAAATAAGACCAGTTTGCCTGGATATAGGTTTCATATGATGTAAAAATACTGACTTTTAAAGACTGTCCAGTCTGAGCCATACCAGCTAAGTCCCTGCATTAAACCAGGCCATGGAGCCTAACACTGGACTAATCACCGAGAGCACAACACCTGAACCTGAAGCATATCCAGTTCTTCTTCCAGCCACGCTGGGTGACAGCTGCAATGACACTGTGTGCCCCAGTATCTGTTACAAACTGGGTAACACAGGTTTGTTAATGCCTAGAGCTGCCTCTGATTTTCATGTACAAAGGCTGACATATTTGGTTCACTGCTGACACAAGTTAACTAGGTCCACTGAATTACTAATCCATCAGAAAGTGCTCTGCAAACTAAGAATATCATTGCAAAATGGGTTAGCACCCTTTTAGATGTTCTTCCAGCTCACAATAGGCAAGAACTGTAAGACAGAGATGCAGAAAAAAGTGATAGACCCAACATTTCCAGCTCAGTTAGAGCTGAAGTTCGTCTTTATCTCCATTTCAGACCAGCCTGATAAGTTCAACATAGCTGGGAAATCCAACTTGCCAGTTAGCACTGCAGTGCCAAAACACAGCTTGTTTCCAGGGCATGCTTTTGTGTCTTACCTACATAAAATTTTGAGCCAGCAGTAGCTATCAGTGATCACTCCTGACACTCACCCAGAACGCTCTGAAGCAGAAATACTGTTTCTGTCTAAGGTAAGAAAAGCTTCAAGAAATCATCCCCACAGCATTAGTTTTCTGTGGTGTAAAGTACCACAGTACAACACGGACTGGCACAATTAAAGCACAGAGTCCACACACTTGTCCCTTCCTTGCAGAAGACTCCCTGCACATGACATTTTGCCCTGCTGCAAAAAACCTGCACAGCCTCCAGACCTACAGGGCTGCAATTTCAACTCAGTGTGCAATTCAGAAAATTGCTCTCAAAAGAAAGTTAGGCTGCAGGGCAATCTCTGAAAACAATAACAGAGAAACACAGTCTTTGGTCAACCCTTTCTTTCTAGAGCAGTGCTATCCACTACTTAGAAATACAATGGCTGTAGAAAAGTCCATTAGGTGGTATACCAACAGTCTTCAGATCTAATCCACCTTAAATACACAGAAATGTATTTTTACAGCTGTAGATTTAGAGAGGAAAAACCTCAAGTGGCAGAGAATCTGTTCTCCACCCCCATGCCTGGTGTCTGTACTAAGTAAACATAAAATGGCCTTCAAAAGCAGCTTTCTGCAAACAATGCAGCTGTTTGCTTTCTTGGGGGTGGGGGGGCAAAAAACTCTTTCCCCTGGAGAGAAAAAAAAATTAAAAAAAATATCATTATTTCAAGAGGGAACAAAACGAACTTATCAAACTTTTAGACTGGAACATTTCATGATTCTGGCAAGAGACTATGGACAACTTTAAGTAAGTCCTTGTCAGCAGAGCTAAAAAGCTTTTATTAGTTGAAGAAGGTTCAGTGGCCTCTGTGAAATCAGTTAGCAGCCTCTGTCCTCTCAGATTTTCCACATCACAGAAGCTATCACCACTGGCGACTCTCCACAGATCAAGTGGCCATGGAGAGTGCCAATCTGATGGCTACATATGATTTTTGCCTTTATGAGAGCAAAATAGGCATTATTTGCTGGACACAGCACAGGTTTGAGCTCCTAGAGCCAGTGTTTTCTCCTGCCACAAGCAGACATGATCTGGCACTTCAGGCTTTCTGCCCCAGACAAAAAGTCGTACATCTGCTTAACTCCAATAGATCTTGTCTACATAAGTATCACGTCAAGTGAGACCCACTTTCAAAGAAAGGAAGCAACTAAGGCACAAACATCATACTTCAGCAGAAATACAGTCCTCTTTGTGAAGGCTGATGGATGTCTTATCAATCAATTTCTTTTAGGTAGAGTCAGGCTGCGTTTTGTGAAGGAAACAGGATCATGAGCCATGTGAATTCTGCAAACCCAGTGATCCATATGTCACCAGTTGAGATCAGGTCCCCACGAGGACTGTACACACAAAGACAGGATGGAAGTGTCTGCCTTATGAACTGACATTCTGACTCTCACAAGACAAATCACCAAAGAACTAGCAGCCTGGATGGGGATTAGTGTAACAGAGGTACAGATTAAGCCAAGAGTCCAGAATCAAATCCCTGTCTCCCAAATCAAGGTCTAGTGTCTTGGCTACTTCTCTGCCAAACACCAGGATTTCCCTTCTTCCAGCACAGCAGTTGTAACCAAGAGACTTACTCTTACACAACTGCATCCACTTTGTAGAACTTAAAACTGTGCAAGGCCATAAAAACTCTCAAGGCATAAGCACTGGGAAGATGTTTTCATTGTAACTTCCTTAATTCCAAGAAAGTACTTCGCATGTATGCAACTTCAAATGAGACTAAAGGAAGAGGAAAAAACAGTATTAATCCAGATTCTGTTAAGATTAGGTCAGATAAAGAGCAGCTGTGGATAAATGCAAATAATTTTTTATCCTGCTGCTAATCATCTAGTTGGAGCTAATATCCACAGGAGAAACAGGAAGTGCATAAAGAAACAGAAGTAATGTCCATCATGATCAAAACTCACACAAAGCTTGCAAAACCCAAAGGAACAAATCTGACATTCCCATCTCTAAAACTTTCGAGCAGTCAAAAAACTTACGGCACCTACTGGGGGGCTCTAGGAAAGAGGGGAAACTGCCACCTAAATAATCATAATTTTATATAAATAACAGTATTGACCTTTTAAAGTAATGTTTTAAGCCAAAGAGCCTGAACTAGGTTACAAAGAGGTGCCATATAAAGCATTAGCAGCACAGAGTTCAAGCAACTCACCTGGGGCCACAAGCACACAAAAGCAGAGATCAGAATAAAACCAGCAGATCTCACACGTCCGTCTCCTGGGTTAAGCACGGCTGGACTCTGTGGCAATCACAACCAATGCAGGATCAGCAGTGGAGGTGTGAGCTTTGAACCTAGAGCCTTCTGCCTGGGACACAGGATCGTTATCAGTGGAGCCACACAGACACTAAAAGCAGGTCTTTCATAACCTCCCCACAGAGGACACTTCTCTCCCATTTGCCAAATGAATACAGGACACAACGTTTCCTATTCCATTTAAAGAGTCATTCACAGAGAAGTGCTTTCCTCTTCAAAAATCACCTAGGTCATGCCACAGAGTTTACACCAACTCCTTGTTCCTAAGAATGTGCTTCTGGGTCAGCAGGCAAGAATTAGGACAACAAACAACAGCATTTTAGTGGCAATTCTTGGCAAGATCCTCTACTAGTTTGCATCAGTTCACACACTGACCACCTGCTCTCAGGTTAGGTAGTAAACAGGTTCTGGCCTTGTTCTCCAGTGCTTACCAATACTGAAGGCAACTAATATATTGCTTTCAACATGGCCATCCACATCAGCCCTCTAAATAACAGTGATTTGCATGACAGGCACAGTTTTAAGGATCCATCTTTGTGATAATTCACAACCAGTTTAACTCATTTTTCCTCCTTGAGGAGCCTGTCAAATTTTGTAAAACCATCATTTACAGAATAAAGCCAAAATACCAGGAAGTTGATGGAGGAGTCTCATGGAATACCTCCAGCGACCTGCCACCTCTGGTCCAAGACAAAGAGCCTCTCACTCATCCACAGGCTCCTTAAGGCAGCACACACACAGCTATAAAACACTAAGTAAATTACTTAATTTTTTAAAGGGGCTCCAACCTCACAGAAAATTGGAGCCAATCAGTGGAAAAGAACTCCTTTTAGCAACAGGCCAACAATAAAATACTTATTCACAACCTGCTTGAACTGCTGTTACTAAAGCAACTAGTGACAAAACCCAAGCCCTACATTAGGTTCTGCTTGCTGCACTAGGTACTACACATTGAAGTGAGCCTGGATCTCACTCAGACAAGACTTGGGCTTAACATAATGTCATGTTAGGAGCAGAAACCTGACTTCCCAACTCTTTAGGCAAAATGGCAAGTGGTTTCTAAAGGTATTTAGCCTTGGCATGAGAACTGAGAAAACTGATTTTTCGTAAGTCAGTATTTTGTGTGCTGAGCCCTTTTGAATGCTCCACTATGAACATATGAGCAGATGATAATTTTGAAAGACCTTGCCTAGATTTAACACAAAGAGCACTGACATTCCTGGCCCTAAACTCTTCAGAGTACTTAACCTGCCTCTCCTGCCAAAGCCAAACTCCCAAGATGTATTTCTGGGACACTGGTGAGCCTTATCCTTACCAATCAGAAACAAGCCATATGGGGCAATTCCCTCCAGAGTCAGCACTAGTTAAAGTACTCCATAAATACAAGCCTGACTATATTTTCCAGAGTCCTCAGTGCCTCCTTACACATTTACACAGATACATATTTTCAAAAATGGCTGTTGTTTTATAAGGTTTCCTTTTGACACAACATGCCAAGTCATTCTGAAGAACCTGTCACAGCTCAGCCTCCCAGAATCACCAAAACAGCTGGTTCTCATTACTTCCAGCACGCTTAAAAGGCTCGTTGATGAAAACAAGCACAGCTCCAATGTAATGGAAGGTGTCTACTTTGCATGCACCACAGCTGGACTGACCTAAAGGAACGCACATGCAAGGGAATGTGGCATGCACTTAGGCAAGAGGAATTGCTTAAGTGTCAAGTATAAGACGCAAGATGAAATGCGGTCATCTATTTTACCAAAAAAAAAAAAAAAAAAAGCTTCAAATAGCTAAAAAAAATGGGAAGGTTGTGAAATTCGTGAAGCATTTCAACTTTAAACATTACACTGAATGTCCCCTACTTTCCCCACGAAAAAAAAAAAAAAGGCAAAAATCTAGTCCATTCCTTGGCAAAAACAAACACAAAATGTGATTTACTTTATCACGGCCAATGTCCAAAAATCCATAGTCCAAATTAGCAGATGATTTTTTTTTCCCTGGGCTCTCAAAGAATGGCTCTTTTCTAGTGGGCTTTAGAAATAACAGAACATCCTGCTAAAATAATAATTGCGACATCTGAGCACAATTCACGCCATTAAGCTTTGATCTCTGAGCAAGTATAGTATTGTCAGTACACACTCTGCAAAAAGCTGTGTTACACAGTCTCAGTCACTTTTTCCAGCTGTTGGTACATCCTGTTTAAGGACATTATATCTGCAACTAGGAGAAAGGGTAAAGAATTTCACATTGCAAAAGGTACTTTTCTGCTTGGCAGCAACCTCAAAGGGGAAAAGAAAGGCACAGCTTCCCCAAGAAAGCAGCTTTTCCCAAAAGAAATTCACAAGCTTGGATGGCGTTAGGACAGAAACACTTTTGACCACCACCCCTTCCACAGCACATTCTGGTCACTGAGTCATTCACACTAATCAGCCACAGATCTGGTTTAACAAAGTGCAATGCTGACAGGTGCTCCACCATCCTACTGCAGATCTTCTATCACTTCTGTCTGAGCAAAGACATCAAGCCTTGCAGCTTTCCCATCACATTCTTTAGGATTGGTTTGGAAAGGGGTGTCTTCTCCTGCATGTTGTGTTTGTAACTTGTTCCTTCATCTCAGGAGAAGACAAGGACACAAACTGTGTCCAGTACAAGATTAAGCTGCAGTTTGAGATGTATGCCTGTCCTGTAACATCAAAAGAAATTGTACCTTTATTTTCCTTTTCATCTTTGCTATTTGGAACATCATGCCATAAACCAGTGCATGTATTCAGTAACAGAGCAAAAAACAACATGGCCTATAATGTCGAAAACATCCCAGTGGTGCCCTTGAGATTCATAAGCATAAGTTGTCTGTTAAGCTGGATATCTACACAGATGCACTGATATCTGTGCCCCAGCTTTAAGTAACAGCAAATGGAACAAAAATAACCCTGCACTACACAGAAAAACAGCAGCCAAGAAAAAGCCTCTAGCACAATGCAAGGAAATGACACTGACAAAAGAAAGCAATAAACTGGCAAAGTCAGTACTTAGCAGCCACTGTCAGCTTGAGCACAGTTTGAGTCTACAAAGCCTACAACAGATAGGGCCACAACAGGACCTCGGCTCCCACATGGCTACCATCCAACAGTGCTGATATGGAAGCTGGTAATTCATTGAAGTGATAAAGAGATGCCCAAGTACTTATGAAAGCAGTGAGTGTCGGCTATGACAAAGAACAAATTTATGATCAATCTCGGCAACCCATGCAGACTTCAATAACCACTTATCTCTAAAGTTATTCGTAGAAGAATATGAAAATAGCCAGCACGTGATAAGGCAGCCTGAATACCTGCTGTGTCAGGTGTGGCACAGCGCAGTTAGCTGGGCACACTGCCAGGAAGTGTGTGCCAATCTTCCCGTTTTGCCTGACCCACAGAGCAAACAGCTGTTCCACACACTTTCTATTCTCCAGCTCCAGCTGTACAGCCCATACCCCGCTGCTGGAGCTTCAGTCCCTGGGGCCAGCATGGCACTTAGCAGGCACACAAAGCAGGCTAATGCATGCCTAATTTAACATCACGCACACACCATATCCAGGAAAGAAGGATGACAGAATTTGTTCATGTCCTGAGGTACGTTTCAAGATGCAGAAAGATTCAGGACAGAGTTCCATCAGTTTTCTCCAAGAGGTTCAACGGACCAAGCACAGAGGTGTTCACCTAAATTTCAACCAAATGGCTTGGAACAGAAAACACTTCAGGCAAGTGCAGAAGTAGCATGAAATGCTAAAGGGAAAAGCAATAACCTTGCAGGAGAGGCTAGGTGAGCAAAAAGAAGCTTTGCAAGTTTTTAATGGATATAGGATTCAAAACGCATTTTTTAGGTTGAGTTTAAATATCCTTAACAGTGCTGGGAAAGTTCCACTGGAACCAAAGCAGTGTTGCTTTGCATCAGACAACCTAGTTTTGCAGTTGTGTCTTGGTTCATATATAAACACAACTGGGGGGATACATTTAGTGATGTGGAATATTAAGACTATGTCACAAGAACAGGGAGACTTGGCAATCAGGAGAATGAAAAAATTACCGGGAAAAATAACATCTGAAAAAGTCTGAAACCAGCGGGTGTACAGGTGATGGTATCAGTTTGCTAGAAGAAGGAAGCAAGTCCAGATCTCTCCAAAGATAGTAGAAAAACTCCATTACTTTACAATGAATATTTAAATACAGGTTTCAGAGAGCTGGGAAACAAAGCAGTAAGAATTGCTACTCTGATTTAATAGAGCAAAGAATAATTAAATATCTAACATACTTTAAAACAAATAAATTAGATTAAAAGCACCTTTGGTAGAACAAAAATACAATTGAAGGATCAATTTAGTTTATTAAATAGGAACACTGCATTCAGGGTAGGAGTAGATTTTGAATTTTGACTCCTGTACTGAACCAGAATGAAATGTCCATGCATCTGCACTCAGAAAAAGTCAGTGCTACTTTATTGTTTGGATGAGGAGAGTTTGGAGGTTTTTTTTAATCCATCCAAATTTGGTCCACACTCTGCTTTTACTGTCAGTCATAGCCAAATTCTTGTTATGGGAGCATAATTAAAATATGGGGAGGAGAAAAAAACCCCACCAATAGATCCCCAAAATATCAATATATTCCTCATAAATACAGCTCTCAGCCAAAAAGAACACTTATGATTGTTCTTGCTTGTTTCTTTTTAAGGCACAAAAATCCACCTGTAAAAGCAGTCATACCTCTGAAAACCTTGGACTTAAACCCAGGCTGCTGACATTAGCAACACAGCCTATAGTCTTTAAGAAGAAGTGTTACCTGCTGCTGGTGAGAAAAAAAAACCCAGATGCTTTCATTTCTACCATAGAGAGTATAAACTTTGGTCATGTCATTATTATAATAACGCTGAAAGCAGATAAGAGGAAATGCACCAAGTCATTAAAAGATGGGTACAGGTGCTGGGATCCAGGTTCTCCTGGTCCCCAGCCCTGCTCTTGTCATTTAACCACCAAAACTGCTGCTCTGAGACCTTCCACATGGCTTAATTTGGAATTTTACTAAGCTAACAGCAAACTACTGTGCTAATAAATATCTGTTGCATGGTTTGATTGCTTGCCTGCTCCCAGGAACAACCATTCCACTTGAAAATGGGCTAGGAAAACTGCAAAGTGTTTCAGAGAGTCAACCGAGCAGAGTGGTAACAGGTCTTGGCCACCTCTATCTTCCACACAGCCCTGGCTAAATTTGCTACAAAGGAAACCAGATCCCCAGAATTATCTCTGAACTGTGCGGCCAAAGGCTTGGACTTTGTTCTTTCACAGAGAATAACCTTGCTATCTAGCCCAAACCAGAACAGTCTTGTAAAGGCTCTTTTGCTCTCTTTTTTCTGTCTAACTCCAATTGTTCTCTAACAAAGTCAGCATAAGGCAAACCAATCTCATTGAATAAGACAGAGCTCTGCTAGGCAACACTCCTCCAGAAAATAAGAGAAGAGGAAAAAGGTCAGCTTGTATGTGAATATTTATGCCATTCAAAATGACGGGCATCTTTATTATCTATGATTAAGCTTTTTTACTAATAACCCAATGAATAAAGACCTGAATGCTCCCATTTTTCCTGCCATGTTAGCCTGCTGTGTCGGGAAAGCTGCATCAACAGTTTTCCATCCTACTCTGTCTTGCTCTCAGTCTGAGGCGAGCTCATATGCTTTTCCTCCCAACTACAAATGCTAAAAAAGACAGGATTAGCTTTGCTGCCACCAATTTTAAAAAAAGAACACAGTGTATGCCAGGTACTCCATTCAGTAGTTTTAGTCATGGTAGTTCTTCTGAGTGGATCTGTATGACTTTTGTACAATCAACAGAAGCTAAACATGCAGCTTCAGAATGTGAAACTGTTTTTTTGGGGTGATCATCTTTTGAACACTACAAGCAGAGTCTGACCATGGTATTTTTTATCTATACTCGTAATAAAAGTAACTGCAGATGTGCATGCTCATCAACTACACAAAAAACTTTCAACTATTCATAATTAAAATCCTCAGCTGGCATAAATATGAGATAATCGCAGAGAGAGTGAATTTCTAACACATCAGACATGGAGAAAGTGGGCAGAGTGCCTAGCAGCCTCAGATGATCAAGAAAAATATATTTAATGTATGAAATGTATTTTACTAAACATTAGGTTCTGACTCTAGCCCCTCTCACAGGAATCATCAGGAATAACCAGCCTAATCAAAACATGCTGGTGTTTAGTCAGCCATGGCCTCTGGACTCATTCCAGGATTTGGTGTGTTGCCCAGCCTAGAAGATCTATATAAACACCATGGGTGCTTGCTTCAAGGTTACTTAAACAAAGTGGTGGTCTGGTTCCCTTTCTGCTCCCCTTCTGTCATCATCTTTGTGCATGCACCAGTGCTCACAAAGCCATGAGAAGATGTTGAGCACAGGATGCTGGGGTGAAAAAAAAAAATAAAAAAAAATCACCAAACAAAAAGAAGAGTTAGTTCTCAATTACTCACCCTGGGCTGGTGAACTCCAGTGCCAGCACAAAGGATGAAATAGACGGGGAGAGAAAAAAAGAGCAAGCAGACCAGGGAAAATAAAGCAGGTCCAGTACTAGTTCACTGGTAACCTTCAATTACTCTGGATTAAAGTTCTGAAGAAACCACACCCTAAGAAATATTGTGCCTGCATGGTGCAATGCACATAATAAACACTAGCAGAGTTGATCATATTTAGCCACAGATGGATGAGTTAGTACCAATCCTCCTCCTGCCCTGTCTCTGTGGGTCTAATTCTGCCAGGTGAACTTGCTGGTGAGACACCAGGCTTGCAGAGATGAAGGCAAGGGAGGACTTGCTTTCTGAAATGTGTGTATTACACCTGATTAACAGGTGAGAATGCTCCAACCCAGATTCTGCATAGAAGACCTGCTGTCGCTTTCCCAAAGCCACTAAGGATTATTCCTGAATCACAGAAGCCTGGTTTACCCACACACAGCCAGGGAGAAGTTCAGCCTAAGGAATGCTAGAGAAAAGGCCACTCCAGGAACAAAGGCCAAAATAAGTTCATTGACCCTTTTTTAAGCTCGTGGTGTTCCATCTTCTGTAGTTCAGCATTTGACCAGGAGCTACTCTTTATATAACACCATGATGGTATATGCTGAATTTGGCGCCAGATCAAGTCTCTGATCACACCACTGAATGAGACTTGGGTTTGAAAAAAATTCAGCAGTACAAAAAAAGGTTTGCCAGCTGTTGCCTGTGGCAAACTGATTTATAAATGTGCCTCAACTTCATTGTGTGAAGAGACCATTAAGAAACGTTCAATGTACCTGCTTGCACTGCTAAGCAGCTCTATTCAGAAAAAATTTTGAACAAATATCCAAAAGACTACCATGACCCCTGGAAATGCCAGAACCTTATATATAGCTGCACCCCAGGTGTTTATTTCACCTATCAAAAACCTACGTGTCCTGCAGCAACTTGTCAGGGGACAGTTATCATGAACAGTTTGGGCTAGCTGCTGAATTATCCCATTCTAACCCCAAATCACAGCAAGTTGTCATCTCTTGCAGTCCAGAGGCCAGCTGGTAACACCTCAGAACACCTAAAGTGAGCATTTAAAAAAAAAATAAAATCAAACTTTATTATTTAATGCGAAGTATTCTCAACTTCACAGTTTCAACCTAAGTTCTATCATGCAACACTTGTGTTCCATGTGATCCAAATTTCTTTTGTTAAGAGCTGACTTTAATTTTTACCATAATCAGCCCTACCAAATGGGAAACAAGGTGCTCCATGTCATGAGTGAAGGCATCAAACTCCTGCCCATACTTGTCCAGACCATACCAGATACAGACTCTATCACACAACTCTTACATAAACTAAACTTTAAATTTGCACAATGAACTGTGAAGACCCACCAACACTATTTTTATCTATTACATCAGTAAGACACCACAAAGTCCCAGGTACTATCCATTTAGCTTAATAGCCAGCTGGGGCATCACACACTGATTTGTGTTGCGGGAAAGTCTGAGCACACACTGCCATTCCCACTTGTTAGGGAGGCAAGCTGTGCCACAAGGGCCAAGAACAAAAAGCATTTGCACAGAATGTTTACTACCATGACCCCCTTTCGAAACTGAGCAAGACTGCTCAATTACAATAGCCTTTCGGCAGCAGGCTTGACCATCTGTTGTCAATGGAACATCCCCAAGACACTGCTGTTTTCTGCAGTACAAGCACCAACTCATTTTCAAAAGCACCTCCAAAACAAATTTTAATGTGTTAATCCATATCCTTCAAATACATTATTTGTACAGCCTTTAAAATATCCAAGGTCAACAGCTGGGGGAAAGGGGGCACTCCTGGTTAAAAACAAGCAAAAATGACGTTTAATATGAACTTTGAATTTAGAATCAGAATATCTTTCCAGGCACGTTTTAAGCATCTGGGCTGCCGTGCAGCTCCAGCTTTTTGTAACAACAGCCTGATAATAGATTGGAGTGTAGCAGTCCAGACTTCACAACAGTCTGGCACGCAGCAGCATGATTTGTTGCATGCAACTGAGCCTCTTGCCCATCGCAAAAGCGGCCAGATAGATTTTTTTATTATTATTTTTACGCGCCCCCTCATCCCACGGCCGTCCCCTTATCCCACCCCCGCGACTTAATAGGATTCACATAGGGGTGAAGGGGATGAAAACCCTCCCGTTATCTTCTGGAGCCCACCGGGGCAGGGAGAGGCGGCAGTAAGGTGAGCGAGTGCTGCCAAGTCAGAGTTGCCTAGCTCAGGATAAGCTAAAATAATATAACTATTAAAAAAAAAAAAAAGGAAAAAAAGCACACACAACTCACACACATGCACTATCAGCCCCTTTCCGATCCGCCGCTACGCCGAAAAACCATCCTCTGAGCCGCGCTCCCGACACGCTGGGCACAGCGAGTGCCACCACGTCGGAAGAAAAAAAAACCCTCAAAACAATATATCCCCTCCCCCCCACCAAAACAATAAAAAAAAAAACCACCCCAACCACCCTACTCCCTTTTTTTCCTCTCGCTTTGTGCCGCTTGCTCCGGGTGGAGCGGGGACAAGCGGGAAGCCTCCCCGCCAGCCGCCCGCGACGCGTCCCCCCCGTCCCGCAAGGCTCCACCACCTCCTATCCTACCTCCCCGGCCGGCAGCCGCCGTCGGTCCCGAGGGAGCCGCCGCCGACGCCGCCTTCTCCTCCGCGCACCCCTCTCGCCCCTCTCCCGGCCCCGACTCCGGCCCCGCTGCCGCTGTCGGGCGCCCCCGCCCCGCAGTGCCTCTTATAGGGCGGCCGCTCTCCCCTCCTCGGCGCGCCGCCCGCCCCTTCCCTGCTCGGGGCCGCCCAGGAGCCTCGCTTTTCCCCACCCTCTGAGGTCCTCTTTTCCTTCTTGCCTTTTTTGTCCGCTCTTTCCCTTCTTCTTTGTCCTTCTTCTCCCCCTCTCCTGTCCCCCTCCCCACTGCCCCCCACCCCTTTTTTTTTTTTTTTAATTTTATTTTCCCTGCTCTGCGGCTGCTGTTGGAGGGGGCGGGGACGCGGCGATTTGCATGTGGGCGTGCACCGTGCAGCCAAAAACAAACTTCGCGGCAGGGTATGTCCGCTCCGTCCTCGCACGGCGAGAGAGAGGTCCGTGGTGTAGCTGCACTCACTGCTTTTAGCGAAACTCCGCGGTCCCAGGTGCGTGAGAAGCATCGCAGCCCTTCGCATCTGGCTCCTGCACCTACCCCTCGGCCGACTCTTCCTGAGAACCGTAAAAAGAAAGAGCAGAAACCCGGGCACGGAGTGACCAGCGAGGTCACTGTGCTCCAGCCGCCCACGGCTCCAGGCCCGCACTGCTCCCCGCATCCTCAGGGCTGAGTCGGCACAAGCTGAGCGCAGATACATCCTCCGCTGCACAGCTACAGAGCATACTGAGTGAACCAAGAGTGTTGGCCTGAAAGCAGTCAGTCAACAATGAACAGCTTCCACAGGACCAGATGTGCTGTCCTCCCTGTCACTTACGGCAGTGGAAAGGCAAGGAAATGCGAAAGCCAACACTTGGATACGTACCCAGAAATAATGCTGGATTCAGTTGTGTCAGTTCCTGGAGAGACTGGCAACCAATCACAAACTTTAATAAAAACAAACCTTAATTTATTTTTAACAGTTCACAGTGACCAACCTGACTTTCTCCAAATACAAAATCCATAAGTGATAATGTATTTTAACTACCAGTGATAATGTGTTTTATCTGTGTCTGATGGCTGAAGGTGTCCTCCCAAATGGGGCCCCTTTTAGAAACATCACCCATCATGCAACCCCTTCCAAATTTTTTGCTTGTTGCATGGCAGGAACACTGTAAAATCATGCAATGCAGTCTGTGAAAGTGTAGCAGCGCATTTTCAGTGCATAAAATGCTCTGTGGCTGAAAAGAAATAATGCACGAAAGACAGGCAACTCTAAATTATGGTTCACTCTACAGACATAATGCACTGCCAGTGCTCTTCTGCAGTGAAGTGGTTGATGTTATCGTTCATATTGTTAATGCTTTGCCTTATTATGAGCCATCTGGATGATACATGGTTACTGAGGGAACCGTATCTTCGAGTTTCCTGGCTTTTATTTCTATGCTCAGACTGCCACCATGGTATTCTTTGAGTGGCACAGAAATTCAAACACCTGAAAGCAAAGAGTTCAGACTGATTGTAATTTGAAATAATGCACTGGAGTGTCACAGACAGCAATAAATATTCAAATTAATGATGTAGACCCTTCTACACTGAAGAAAGCCATCTCATCCATTTTGTCAGTGATCCCAGCTTCTTCCCATAGTCCCTGTGTGTCAGCATCTCACAGACAGGCTCAGGGCTGAACAAATGAAAAGGCTCCTGATTCTGATCATGGGCTCCCCAATGTAGCTGCTACATAACATCACTGACTGCAGCAGATTGCCTCTGTTTGTACCTTCATTTGGCTTAAAACTGAAATAAAAATTAAG
The DNA here is from genome assembly GCF_003984885.1 of Neopelma chrysocephalum. Classification (NCBI taxonomy): domain Eukaryota; kingdom Metazoa; phylum Chordata; class Aves; order Passeriformes; family Pipridae; genus Neopelma; species Neopelma chrysocephalum. Next base: position 771,687 of record NW_020925079.1, read on the forward strand.
TCTTTAATGTATAAATGCAGCTGTGTGTTCTTCACCGTATACTAGAGTTTTCCATCTTCACACATTTCCAAAGATTTACTGGATTGTGATTTTAAATTCTGAAACAAAGAATTTCAGCATGGTTACTCAGGGAGAAGGAGCACATTTAGTTTACAATAAACAGAGTGTTATGGCTCGGGTCACATAAAAGGGAGTTCGAAAGAGAGCAGTTTATACTGGATGGGATTTTAAAAAGAATTGGTGATTTAATTTCAGTGGAAACAGAGCTATGTTAACGCAGAAGAGCTGAAAATTGCCCTGCCACTGGTGTCTGTTTAAACTTAGGTTCCTCTAAGAAAAGCGTGAGTTTTTGCAATATCATCAAAAGGCTGGGTTTTTTAAATTCCGGAAGTTGGTGCCAACTGTTAAAGCATTTGAACAACATTTTCCAATAAGACAGCTAATAAGACAGGTCATGAGAAGAAAATGGAGCATTTGATTTAGTTTGTTCTGTTAAAATACCTGTAGGATGTTGGGAAATCCTCACAGAGGAGTTCATGGCCTCCTCCTTTGCAGTTCCCAGAAGTAAAAGCCTGCCAGTCACACACAGTACACAGTTCCCATGGCATGCACTTTCAGATAAGGCCGGTCCCTTTTTCTTTTCCAAAGGCTAGTCTTCCTCTTCAACCCATTCCCTCGCTAAAATGGCCTTTTGCAAGTATGAACAAGCAGCCCACACTAAGGTCCAAGGCTGGATGGAAGGGAAGAGCTACAGAGCTGCAAATGGACTGTTAACTGCACAGTTACCTAGGGGTCACAGGACATGTAAATTGCTGTTCATGGAAAAGGCATTATGTAGTGGAATGAAGGGGTGGAACTGAAAGTAGGAAAACAGGCTGTGTTCTCACAGGAGGAAGTGAGGAGGAAGTTGTTTCTTTGTACTTGTAACTTCTACAAGGCAAAACACAGCATTGTTAACCCTGCAAGATTGATGGTTCTTAGGGTCAGGACACTCGAGAAGACCATGAGCTTAGACAAGCACATGAAGAAACACCTTGGTATAAACCAAAGATATCCATGACAGGTTTCAGCAATAAGGAAAGCCACAGTTTAATACACATTTTCCAGTCAGCTGTTGCGGTATTTCCTCTGGAAATCCAAGCTCTTTTTAGCTCTAGATGACCTAGTTTGGATTAAGTTCAGGAAGAAGGAAAGGGCAGATTAACAATCCTTCCATTCAGAAAATTACTTTTCAGAGTTTTTCTCGCCTCTTTTCTATTACTTATCATTCTTGTAAAACCATGGCTTCAAGACCCTTCACTGTTTTATCTTGGGACACACATTAAAGATTAATCTGTATTTTGAGCATCTGTTCTGTCTTGGTTTACTTTCCGTTGACTTGAAGTATCTGAGTCAGAGGATGGTGACAGCTTTCATAAGTCTTCCAGGAAGCAGCTTCCTAGTTCTTAGTAAGAAATAATTGCCTTGTTATTATTTTTTAGAAATCTAAGCTCTCATTGAACATCCTAGCTTCAATTTATATTATTTTAAATGGGAGCGTTAGTCACTCTAGCCTGGTTTACAGCCACACTTGTGAGAACAAGTGACTACATCACACTGCTTTCTCCAACCTACCACCCTCACTTTTCTTCCCATCCTTCTATTTACAGACAAAAATAGATAACAGAGTTGCTGTTGCAGAGTTATTACACCTGGAAACAAACAGAATGTTTTAATACATCCTCCACTGTGCCCTGCAGTGGGGATGCTTTGACATGCTTATCTGTGCCATGTGAAGAAGTGGATCTGGGAAGTTACTGCCCTCCAATCAAAGAATATTGCAGGACTGTCCCAGTGCCTGCTGGGGACAGATGTGTTTGTGCTCATCATCTCCATCTTTCAAGATAAACACAGGCTTCAGACTAGCTGCAGTCATTAATAAGATTCTTCTAAGTCCTTTAAATAAAGGATAAATATATTGTAGATCAGATGCGAGCAAGCCACGATTTAAGCAGTTCTGAGTAACACTTCTTAACCTTATCTCGTGTTTAAGAAGGGTGATTTAAAAGCCATCTCTCATGAGGGTTAGTTGCCAAATGACTGATGTTGTTTTAAGAAGAGAGACCATGGTTATAAGCTAATTGTAATTTCTTGTAATTTCTCACAAACACTTAACATTAAATATAACTAAAATTGCATCTTCAGTTATCTATATAAACCAGGGTGCTGTGAAGCTCACTGTTAACAAAATTACTATTTTTTGGATATAAAATATACATGCAGCCAAATACCTAGGTGGTAAAAATTCCTTGACTTTGCCAGAAATAAGCTGATTTTCCCAACCATGGATCTAACCTATAGTTTGAAGGGCAAAGAAAATATATAGAATTGGCAGTTAAAATACTGGAAGTTTATATAAGGTAGCAATTTTAATTTTATGTGAATTTTTTTCCTTTCTCAGATTCCCCAGAGGTATTCTTTATAATGGCATGCAGCATGCATGTATTTTTAACATTTCAACCTTCCTCTGTCTTCTAAAAATTAGCCTAAAATAGGACTCCAGCAGAAATATTTTGGTGTGCATTACGTATGCCTTGCCAGACAACTTTTACAGGGATAGACTGGCCTGCATGAGCCAAGGTTTCTGTGCAAGCCATGGGACTGGATGGATAGCTATGCAGAATATTGAACAAAGGCCATGCTTCAAAAATTCTGCACTTCATCTCCCACAATAAATGTATATGCTGGTAACACCCCCCGTGCATGGGACAGGGAAGCAAAACTTCATCGCAATACAGAAATGAAGCCTAGGACACATAGAACCTCATCAAATGCAAAGAAAGCCAAATAAAAGGATGCAATATGTTTTTGTCTAACCTCGCTTCAGGTACTGATGGACAAACCTTCATGGACCAACCAGGATGTAAGCTTCACCAAGTTCAGCCCTTGAGATGTAAGTTAAAATCATAGACTCACAGAATATGCTGAGTTGGAAGGGACCCATCAGGATCATCGATTCCAACTCCTGTCCCTGTGCAGGACACCCCAAGAATCACACCATGTGCCTGACAGTGTTGTCAAGATTCACTGGTTAGAACAAAGAAAACATTTGGAATCCTCTCTTTAAGATGCATCCATAAAAACTTCACAAAGTAGAAAATTTAAGGATGTAAGTTGCCTAATTTGAAAAGAAACAGCACTGAATTTGGAGTAATTTTTGTTCCTTGGATGGATTTACAAACATGTTTTTTAAACAATGAGCTATGGTTTTTCAAAATGTACATAATGTTCACCTCCTGGTGGAACTAGACAATCGGTAATTAAAAGCACACACTTCCAATTTGCAACTTCAGCTGTTCCCTAGGCATTATTACTTGATGCAACATTGACTGTCATTAATCTATTTTACCTCAATTAGACTGATCTTACATCAATTCGAATCATATATATTACTGTGAATTAGAAATCACTATTATACACATCTCTACTTTCCTAATCTTTATTAGAGCTTCCAAGTGCTGGCTTTGCAAAGTTTTAAATGCAATCTTAATTAGACATACAAAAAAAATTATTAGATATATATTAGATATATAAAAAAAATACAAATGGAATTTATCAAGCACCAGAAATTCAAACAGCACATTTTTACACAGCTTGAAAATGGCAGACACTGCCAGTCGCAGGATCTTTAAAAGATAACAAAATCCATGATTGGGATGCAAACTCACTTCTTCCCCCTATTTTTGCTGATGGTAATAACTGAATAACTTGCAGTATGTATGCTCTGACTCATTTGTTATTTCTGAACAGTCCATTGCCCTTCTGCTACTAATTAAGCTTATTTTCACAAGAAATTCTATCAACAACTTTAGCACAACATGGTTAATTACCAAAATTTCCTTGTGGTCAGCCCAACCACATCAGTTGCAGTACTCTAGTTTCTTAAACTTTTTTTTTTTTTTAAATAAAGATCAAAAATTGCCTGTTTAAGGTCCTTATCCAGTCAGTCCTCAGGAAACTCAATGCGACTTTTGCCTGAATAAGGACTTCTACAATGGGTTTATTACTACAAAACCTTCAGCCTTTTACACAGACAGCATATATTTGAGTAGCTCCATTAAGTCAGTGGAGATGTGCACCTGGGACTTTGACTGCATGTGCTGGCTGTAGATTTAAATGTAAATACAGTCAGTCCCTGATTAACAAAACTTCTTTAACCCACAGTTTTAGAGGTGCAGACAACAACATTCAGTGCAAATCTTAGTGGCAAGGGGATAAGTTTTAGGAAGTGATGATTTTCCTTCACTAGATAATGACACTGCAGAAGGGAAGGAAATGCACCATCAAGTGTTCAAAACCAGCCCGTGAACCAGAAGGAAAAAGAGGACGGAACTACTCTATAAGTTTATTGCCTGCTTCAGGGTCAGCATGACCAGAGGCCATGGAGGAAAGTATGCTGTCCCTCACCTCCCCTCTTAAAGGTTAGACTCAGAACAAGCCATCCTCAGGCCCTGAAAGGTTTTATTTACTCAGCCTCACTGCAATACGCGGTCAGTGGAGTGCTGTGGCCTTCATACAAGCAAAGCTGTGCTTTTAGGCTCTCCAGCAGCTTCCCCCAGCTCACACTGTATCCATCAAACCTCCAGCATGGGGCTTGGAGAGTGCCTCAGTCCTTCTCCTGACAGCATCTCACACAACTGTGGAATGGGTCGGCTTGGAAGAGACTACTGGAGGTCATCTAGTCCAACCTCCCTTGCTCAAGCAGGGTGTCCTAGAGCATGTCATTCAGGATTGTGTCCAGATGACTTCTGAATACCTCCAGAGAAGGACTCTGCAACCTCTCTGTGAAACCTGTGCCCACTTTCATGAGAAGGGAGGATATAGGCTCTTGTCCAGCTAAGCTGCAGTGCCCTCAAAGAAAGAGTCACACTTTTTGTTGTGGTTGTCAGAACCATTTCCTCCTCTTTTCCCATCCCGGCCTCTACTGAGCTCATGGGTACTCTGCATTAGTGAGCTTTTCTGCATCCATGCTGTCATACAAGGACTTGCTTTTCAGGAGGCAAGAAACACCTCTTTTACAATTCCTTTTCCAGGAATGACTTTTTCCAGAGATAGGACTGAGTCCAAGTTTTGCTTTCGTTCTCTTTATGTAGCTGCAGAAGCACCTTCAGAAAGTGAATATTAGAGATGTCTCTTCAAATCCTTAGTTCCCCCAGACATCAAGACAAATTCATACTGCAGAATGAAGGATGTCTATTCAAAATCAGATCTTTCCAGAGCTGCTTAGCCAGCCAAATTTCCACACTTAGAGACACTGCATTCTCCTCTGTAAAGCCTAACTTGTTTTCCTCTCACTTGGTTTCTCAGTTTGGGGTTTTCTTTGCACTGTCCTTTTGCATAAAAAATTAAGCAGCTTTTGTATTCTGCCAGCTGTTACATTTTGCCCTGTTGAAATATCTTCACTTTCTAATATTTCCAGCACTTTTATCAAGGCAGCAAGTTTGACCTTCACATTCTTTAGCCGCTTGCAGGCATCCAGGGCTGGATCTAGGCTGTAGCCCGCTTGCTCTGCAGACACAATCTCCTTCTTGGCTTCAGGGTGGACCAGTTCCTGCTTCTGCTCATTTTGTGTTAATCTGAAGAACAGGTATCTTTCTGTGTCTGTGCCTATCTGTCTGTTAATTATCGCCCCAGCACCTGCAGCTAAAGGACAAAGTCGAGTTTAACCTTCCCTGATGCACCTTCATCCCTCCCATCCATTGCTGTCTTATCTCGTTAGGTAGTTGGAGACACTAATCCTGTTGCTGCCTTTAACCAGCCTCCAGTGTTGTTGCCAGAGTCTGTGCAGCCACTGGTCAAGATATCAGCAATCTCTCTGGGGATTCAATGGACTCACAATCTACCTTTGCACTTCCACAGAGGCCTCAGTACTTAAGCTGTGCCCATATAATTTTTGGCCAGTTTCCCTCTTTATCCCCACGTGACACACCCAAGTGTGAAATACTGTCTCTTGCTTGTTCAGCATCAAAACTCACTGACTTCAGTATCCAGATCCTTCCTCTCCTTTGGAAGAGGTTCTTTCTGTTTCCTTCCAGCTTAGAAGACCTTCTTCTCACTTTGGTGCTTCCACTTCAGCATATTCCCACCTGCCCCAGTTTGGAGAAGGGCAATAAAACCAACCTTCATTTCTCTGTCCTCAAGTCTACACAGGCATTCTGTCCTGCTGCACATGCTCCTGCACATGCTAGACAGGCCTTCCACAAAAAGTAATAATTCTGGGCCTTCTTATTTCTCCTATTAGCTGTTTCCTCAATTTCTTAAGCGTCAGAGTATCACACATAATTGTACAGAAATTAGCTGGCTTTACTGACTCTATTACCTTAAAAGGGAAAAAACACTCTGGTCATTTTTTTTTCCTCAGGTCAGGATCCACTAGATCAGGCCTTTCCCAGGTAGCCATCGAAACATTTTCTTTTCCTCGAGGAAAGCATTGTCTTCAGCATTAGCCCCATCAGAATTACACAGCAATGAGATACTTGTTTGATTTTCTTGATAGCTGTAAAAACTTGCCCACTTTTTTATTGCACATTCAGGAAAGAATTTTATTGCAATTGCTGTATCCTGTGATCTCTGTCCAGGCTTCTTCCCTAAGCTGCTCATCAGTGTTGACTTTCATATCTTTCTAATGGAAGACATGATCAGGGATAACCTTTTTGACCATGATTTCCAGGACTTCTCTTTGGTGATGGGGCAGCTACTGAATCAGTGCAGCCTGCCAGGAAGAAATCTGCAGTGAAAATGATTCCTAGCAGTCAGCCCAAGACTGTTCTCAAAATAGATATATAAAAAAATGGAAGGCATGAGAAAACTGGGTATATAATGCTAAGAGGAGGGGATGCAGGGATACAGATAGATGCGAAATAAGTTTTATTTCTATGCTATCATATAAAGCTAAACATGCATTTTAGGTTTCGACACATTTTACTTTCTTCGTTAAAATCAGTGAAATATTACCTTGACAAATTCTTGGAGTGCCAGTAACAGTGTTACCTCGTAAGAAGCTATGGTCAAGAAAACTATATAGGAAACCTGTAAATCTCATTTCTGTAAAAACATTTTTTTCCATTACTGCTTTTAGTGCTTCATACAGCATATGTTGTGCTATTCTTAGGGAGATAGGAGTTAATATAGTTTTGTATGGCTTTTAATAAAATTTCAGTGTTCACACACATTGTAACACATGTGGTTGTGATCACTCTTAGAGATGAATCAGTTGGACTTTGGGTCTCATCCATTCCTGCAGGATTTTGTTCCTTCTAAACACATGCTGCTCTGATTAAATGGGTGTTACTTCAGTAGCTCAACTTCAGATCCAGAGTTTCTTCATAGAGAATATTTCATGTTGAACCAGGCCCATGTGGTTAATTAATTTTTTTTCCCCATTCCGTTATGACATTTTGGTCTCAATAAGTCAAGAAACTACATCAATTCCTGTAAACATACCGAAGGGTTCTCATTTACAATAAATGTTTATAATACACAAACTTTTTCTACCAGAAGTTCAGTCCTCATTGGGCTTAGTATGTTTCTCTCAGGACAGAAAGATTCTATGCAGTTCATCTGCAAGTTCTGCATTCCCTTTAGTGCATAAAGGTAAAGCAGTTCACTGACCCTAAAAATTAAATTAAGGCTGGATTTTAAATGCTGCCCAGTGATTTTAGTCCTCAGTTAAGCGAGAAGTGTTGGTCTCAATTTCCGCCACTTCAAAAAATACACTCGGAGGTGCAGGTTTAGAATTTCATTCTTGATCTCCAAGACTGCTTTGGAAATGTTTAAGTTCAGACATTCGGGTTTCGTTTTCCTAGGTTGTTTTCATTTTCAATGAATGACTCTGTAAACTTCTCACAGATGAATATTTTTGAACCTACTAACAATTGCTAGAATTTCTTTGGGACACTCTGGAGTGACAGCTCTGGAGCCACAACGTCTCAACTGCTTTCATCTTTTACTTCTAAATATTGTGCACAATGATTAGGGTGCTCTTTGAAGATAATATTAATGATATTGATTGATATTGATATTAATTATATTGATTGATAATATTAATGATGCATGATTACACATGCTCCAGTATTCATGATAAATAAATCCCTGACAGCAGGAAGCTTATGCAATATTCCTCCCTGTCCAATTACAGTTTAGACATATAAGCACATAAATAAGGTAATACTGTGCCCTGAACAGGTTCCTGTATATATGATCATATGTAGCAATGTGAGCTGTAGGATATTACAGCTGGGAACTCTCAGACTGCATGGATGGAGCTACTGGGTTGTAGAACTAACTGGGAAATTCACTGAGGTTTTTCTGTCCCCAGAATCAGCCTTTAAAAACAGAAGATGGATTTTCAAGCAAAGAATGAAAAAAATATCTGCTGTCTACAGAATTAAAAAAAAAAATTTTCTTACCCTAAACTCAAGTATAAAAAGGGCTCCACCTTCTCCACCTTCTTTGTCCTTTCCTTCCTTCGCCCTTGCTGCCACGGTTTCAATCAAAAAAGAAAAAGCTGGGAAGAGCTAGAAACAGAGCAGCACAAACTTTTAATTTTTTTGTATCAACCACAAATCAGAGCTTTCAGAGAACAATTACCAATGTCTATTATCAGTTCTGTCTGATTACTTTGTTCTTCATTAACTTATTGTATGTGGACAAATAGAAACAGCAGTGATTGGTAGATGCAGTGTGACCCTGACTACACAAGAACAAATTACTCCTAGAGGAAAAAAAAAAAAAGTTCTTTTTTTTACCAGAGTTTATTTGGGTCATTTTTCAAAAAGAACTGAGCATCCTCTATGCATTGGGCAGCTTAGCTACTTTTGACCCAGTGCAGGTGTGTCCCTGAAGGCTACAGCTGGATTATAACCCTTCTTATATACTGAAAAATGGACTGCAACCTACCACAGAATGACAATAAGATTCAGGAATCCATCTTGATTTACGCTATTACGTTTTACATCGATGGATCTTTCATTCCCTCACTGCGTCAACCCATGGCAATTTTTCACCCTGTACTCTCAGAAAATTTGGCCAGCTATTCTGTCAGGAAAAGTTCAAGTTGAGTTGATCCTAATTTGGGAAAACATGGTGGGGAAAAAAAATTACTTCTTAAGGGATCTCCCCACCCTGTTTTTCCATGTTGCTATCCCTACAAAGGAACAGAGTGTAATATAAAGTACACCTGCACACTGCTATATCGCAAACACGCTGAGCTGCACAGACTGCCACAGAGGAGCTGGAGGAGGTGTCAAACCAACTACAGTGCCATGGCTGGACACCCTGTTCTCACAGAAAAACATGTAGTAAAAAAAAAATCCTACTATGCTGTAAGTGCTTGGAGGAGGACCAGCAGTCAGGAGTTTTGAGGCACCTCCTCCTTTCGCACAGTATTTGCCACCTTGGGAATGTCAAAGTAAATCTACTGCATACTGTTGCTGCTACTAGAGCTTTATGCAAGCCTCTGCATTTCAGGTCAACATTTTTCAGCAGTACAGGAGCTACTGGCTCCCACACCAACTGGAACTGATTCTGGAGGCTTGAATGACCCTGTGCTGTACATAGATGCTCTTGCTGTTTTGATAGTTTACCTACCATGCACAAAAAAAGATGGAATTCACCTATTTGGTATAGCAAGTAATAGAAGTTAAACATACCTCTTTGCCACTTAGATTACAATTTTAGAGACCATCCTCACTGACCAGTTTTCTGGCATTGTGTCCAAGATTTGAGAACATGTGGTCTTGCATGCCTAAACCATTTGCTGAAGAAAACTGCGGTGAAGAAAAAGCAAGGCTGTTTTATGAGAAACAGCAATAAAGCTCTAGTTTTAACCTGTGTCTTCAAATATCAACAATAATATACATTGCACTTAACTACGTGTTCCCTTACACACACCAAGTTCTCACAACTGCATGCAAATCTCTCAGACGTTTATCTTACCCATGCTTTCCTGAGAATCTCAAAACCTGGTTCTTCCAGCCTTTTTTTTTCCTGGGACTGATTTGCAGACAGCCAGTTTTTGTATTTGCATCTTTTTTTTCCCCTTGCGCTCCCTGGCACCTCTTGGATGGATGCAATCTGCCGGCAGCTAAGCTTTGCCTTGCCGTGAGCATCCTGCAGGGTTTTGGCAGCAGCGGTGCAGAGCAGATGGCAGGCTTTTCTCCTTTCTTTAAGATGCACCAGCTGACTTGGAGCTGTGTATGGCCACGAAGCAGAGACTGAATGCAACATTGCATCCAGATAATGGTGCAGGAGAGAGAGAGGCTGTGAAGCAGCACACAGTGCTACCCCACTTCTGGCACTACCACAAATCACTGTCACTCACCTCTGAGTCAAGTTCCTCCCTGCTGTTCTGGATCAGAGGAGTGATTCTGTGATATCAGTGGAGACCAGCTACAGCCAAAGCAGAGTTGTGCTCAGCTGTACATAAACACAAAATAAAGGAGAGGCCCCACTCATTGATAGGAAAATATCAGCCTTTATCTTTTCTACAAAACCAGTTCAAGTTCATTTGGTAAACTGCTGGTAAACTTCATTTTAGCCTTTCATACATTTATGGATCAAGAAGACAGTATTTTCTGCCAAGTAACAGTCTCATCAGCTACAAGACTACAACTGATTTATATGGATCTGCATTAGAAAACCTGGGCCTCACATGCACATATTAAAGGAAAAATCTTTACAAACTTTTCTGTCAAACCAAACTAAGTGAAAAGCTTCCTTACAGCAAAGTTTGTGCTTTTTAAATTTTCACAAGCTTGATTAATTACTTACATGTTTAATGAGCTATAAATAAATGGATGAATCCTCATCCATTGGTGTTATTGCAACTATTGAAATTATACATGTGTGAGAATCTACTTGGAGCACACTGTTTTATCTCTTTTCTCTTTGACAAGTCTGGTTTCTAAACCATCTAATCCATATTTATTCTGAGGAAAAATGTAATACAAAAGCAAATATCAACAAGTGGACAGAGTGAATTATCTTTACAGAATAACTAATGTGATTTAATGTCTATGCCAGTTCAGACCTCACCCTCCTGCCTTCTTCCCTACAAAATGAACTTCATTTGTCCCTGTCCCCAGCCTGCACAAACATCCCTCACTAGTTAATTGCAGCACACAGAGTCGGACTCTGTGAAAGGATAAACAAGGGTGTACATCCAGTGCCCTCAGCTCCATCACACCATTCCAGACCAGTGTGAAAGCCTGGCTTAGTTACATGGGAAGTTTGCTTTTTCAAGTCAGCAAATCGCTGAATTGCTGGGACATGCTGCAAATATGTCTTAATTACTGGCAGACATTCCTCCATCTTCACAGACCATTATATCGCTGGTTTAAACACAAACTGACTTAGAGCTTATCTACGAAAGGAAGCTACTTCTTAGTAACAAAGAAATTTAATTTATAGCTGAGGACTATTCTTCTGTGGGCATATTCAGTATATACAAAATAAACTACTGTTCATTCAAGCTTTAAGAGAATATTTGCTTGGGATTTAACCCCTGAAGACTATACAGTTCAATGTAGATCAGACTTGTGAGACCTAGTCAAGACAAATGAGCTGAACATACTGAAATATACCGTTTAAAAAAAAAAAAGTGATGAACAAAGCTAGAAGAAAACCATAACGTTCCTGCAAAGGTGTGTTTATTACCAATGGCAATCCATTCTTGATATGCCTCTGCAGCTTACCAAACAGATGGCAGGTTAACTGCTTGAAAGTTAACTCCTAAGCAGCCTGGGCAAAAGCTCTTGCTAAATCACACACAAACAGGCACACATGAGGTGGATTCTGCTGTTAGTCAAACAGTTGTTAACAGAACTATTACCTTTTCAAAAGAAAAATAAAGCTCTCCTGATGCTTCATTTTCTCTTCCATGCTGTGCTGCCAAATCCTTTGTCCTTCCATCTTTCTCTTTCCTAAAACTCCTGTCAGGAGTTCTTTGTCAACCAAACACTTAGTGCATGTCTGGCTCTTCCATTTTCAGCTTAACTGTTCTACCCATTAGCTCTCCTCTCCCTCTTCCTCCCTTCTCCTCCCCTCCCCTCTCCCTCTCCCTCTGTCCCATTTGACATCCCCTCCTTTCTGACTTAACACTGACTAAGGTAGGCTGTTAAACCTTCCTGAAGCAACACTACAGAATAAGAGCTATACTCAGTGGGAAGGGGATAATTTCAAGACATGGCACCATGGTTTGAAAATATCCCTATTCTGGTTTTGTCAGTTACAAGGAAGATTCTCACCCAGAGAAACATATACATTACTAAGACATGGATATGTTAAATTAGCATCAAGTTTGACTTCACTTTTTTGGTCACTGTGTGGACACCACAAGTGAAGAGGCTAGTTCCAGTCCTAGCTAAGCTGCTGAGGTGGTCAACTTGAAATACATAAAAAACACTTTGAGTTACATAAATCCTATTTTCATATATATATATATATATAAGGGCCTCGGTTATTGTGTTTTAAAATAAAGATTTGGAGTCATGAGGACAATGGTCTGACGGCTTCAAAGTGTGTAGACTCAGATTTCATAAACATGTTGCACATGGGGCTGCCTTTCTGAGTGATCTGTAAGCAATAAAGGATACAGCTTGAGCACCCTTGTCAACACTAGACTGTGACTAATACAAATTCTTAAAGAGTCTCCTACAGAGCCCCTGTGATTCTGAGATTTGCCCCACCACATGCACTTAGATGCAAGAAGACAGAGGAATTTGCCTGGCATAAATTAGAATGAACATAATCTGATTTCCTCTTCCAGGAAAGCTATGTACAGGTTGAGCCTCATGCATAGTGCAGAGCCCTCAACACTGTGTAAAAGAAGATGGGATTTAAGTCTATCCTTTACAAAGACCTTCACTCCTCTACATCCTTACTACTGACAAACCCCCCCACTTTGCCTGGGCTAAACAAGGGAAATTATTAAAAATAATGTGAAGAGAAACTTGCAAATAACTTACATAAAGAAATGAAAGGATGTTATCTCCCTTCTACTGGATCTGCACATACAATTTTCAGCCTTGCAAAAGGCACTGCTTTTGAAGGTGGAGGAGGTGCCATTGGGAGTGTGTAGTTGTAGGTCCATTTTTCCTTCTCCCAGGGATTTCATGTGCTGATGCACTACAGTACTCAGAGCACAACAAAGGCTCAACCAGAGCAGACAAAGTTGAAGATGCTGCTGTTCTTGTGTGGGATGCTTTGCTTATTTTTGGCAGCCTTTTTTGTTGTTTTTCTGACAGTGCCTGAGCAGAACCATGTTGAGTGCTTTCTACAATGGGCAAAGACATGCAAAGCAAGGCAAAATAATTGCTTTTCTTCGGTCTATGGAGGGAACAAAATACGTCATGCAAAACATAACTGCCACCAAAAGTTTGGGCATCGCTTAATTCAAGTGTCCCTATGACATAAAACTGGACAGAACTTCTCTTTTAAAGTGCATAAGGCTACTACTGAAACAGAAATAAATCCTTCTGGCAGTGAAGAATCATCCAGATAACCTCTGTAACCACTATTACCCATATCCCCAGCCAAAAGTCATTATCCCTCTTTAGGTGGAGGAATCGGCAGAGAAAGCATCAGGCATGTTCAGTTGAGACAAGTTATGCTGGTACCAAAACATCCCCATAAAACTCTTCCCTTTTTTTCTTTCCAGGGAAAGGATTTTACCCTACATTCTGCAGAGTTCCCCGTGACTCCAAGGGGGACACAGCTGTGAAGGCTGCTTGTGTACTTTACTGTAACACTTCTTAGCACATTAGAGGCCAATTTAGACAAGAATGCCAAAAATCACTCATGAAGAGAGAACCTCTGCATTGTTTATCAAACAGGATCACAAGCGTGTGTGCAGTTCAGCAGCCAAACACTGACTTCTTGCATCCATTTTCATGGGGTTCCTATCTTAGTTATTATTAATATCAGGCCTGGAAAAATTTATATATTGCACCTTTCTTTTAATGGCACTGACATCAGCACATAAGACAATTCTCCTAGGCAAGACCCACATCCTGCATCTGAATTATGTCAAGCACCACATTTAAGATTTATATGTCATACAATGAGGTAAGGTAAAGGCAGAAACAATGTGTAGCCCCCTGCCTTGACAACTGAATAGAAAAAGGAGGAGGATACATTAAACCCACACATCTTAAAAATTCAAACAGTGCTTCTGTGGGACGGGCACTCTGCCTTCGTTTCATCTATCCACTATTTCCTTTAGGAATAGCTGAACTAATACAATTCCTGGTAAGAGATGACAAACTGTGATGACTTCAAAGTGGTGTCAAGATGACTGAAATCAGGGAAACAAAGGGAAGGCTTGAGACTGCTTGATGAAGTCTATATTGTATTGGATGAATTCAAAGAGCAGAGGTTCAGCCACGCGATTTAGAGTTTTATTCAGTTCAACACTAAAATGTCCAATTTATACTTTTTAATGGCAATCAGAAGAAAGAAAATTACCAGGCATATCCCAAGCATTTCTAAGTCCTAGACAGTTTCATTTATTGTCTGTTTATTAATTAGTCTTCTCAATCTGCCCGGGTTGTAAAGCTAGGTCTCAGACCCAGGCAAAGGCTTTAAGTTATTGCTAGCAGGCAACTACATATACAAAGAGAACAGCACTTCTTTTCCACAGAAAGAATTGTTATTTATAAAGTGCCCAGCGCATGCTACAGGCTCTGAAGCGATAGTTAAATAAAGAGTATATGATATAAAGCAATAATCCGGCTTTTACTGTAATAAAAATGAAAGTGCTTGCTTCCCTAAGTACAGGGATCGTCTCCACATTTCTTTTGATACTGAACTGTGTGTTTTTAAATTGCTATGCTGCAGAGATTTGTTTTGTTTTGTTTTCTTTCAGTATTAAACCTCTCAATTCCTCAGCCATAGAACAGGAAGAGATTATTGAGTTCAACACAGTTTTTGAAGTCAAAGGGAGTTACTTCTCCAATAGGAGGGCTTTTGTTCAAAGCACAAGGCTGTTTAGACAGCGTAGATCTGTAAGCTGTAAGGAACAGTTCGTGCCGGAGAATTTAGCTTGTTCATTGTGCTCATCAGTGTGTGTTATCATTTTGGCATGAAAAAAGAAAAGCTGCACAGTATTAATAGAATAATTATTTAAAAGGTAGAACACTTTCATGGCCAAGCTTCCGCAGTTCACTGTTATTTCAGACCCGTGCAGTGCTAATGATTGTGCTGACAAACTTCAAACAGTAGCTGGGCATGACCAAAAGACATTGTTCGAAAGCTCTGCTCTTTCAATCAAATGCAAATGCATGTATGTTTGCAGGCTCTCAGTCTGCAGCATCTGGGTGTACACGGTGAGACACAGTGAGCATTTAAAGAAAATTTAAAGGGAGTTCAGCTGAGGAAGAATACTCAGATTTCTTGCACATACAGAGAAATGTTCACCACTTAGTTTGATCATATGTTGGACGCCCATTTGAAAACAAAGAAACAGAGACCCCCATTTTTCTGAGGAAAGCTTATGTTACAACATAATTAACTTCCACTTATATTCTTTTTGACTTTTCATGATATTTTGCTTTATCATTTTACCTCCAGCCTGATGCAAAAGCATTTATCATTTCATTTATCGCACATGATAATTGTCACAATATGTTTTATTGTTTGTACTCTGGTAATGGATAAGACTTCCATCTAGTAATCATGCACTGTACAAACACCAAATATGAAGACAGTTATTGCAGCATATTAGCATTTTTCACATACCTGAAGCACTGCATTTGCAGTCTGTGAACCCTTCATAAAAAATTAAATCTCTTTATTTCCATACCCAGCCTCATATATTTCATTAAATAATTTCAGAAATTTATGAATTTATTTATGAAATCACAATTACATGGCTCAAGTCTTAATCTAGGCCTGAAGAGGCTAATCAGGATATTCCTGCTAATGGGGGAAAAACTCTGACCAAACAATTCCCACATCTGAGATAGAAGTGTGTCATCCTAGTTCCTAATGCTAAATTCCTAATTCCAAGAGGAAAGGTGAAAATGAACACTTAAAGATCCTAACTGCTGTGATTACTGTGCAGGACTTCAACATGAGATATAATTGGAGTTCTTGCCTTTGCAAGCCAGATAATGAATATTCCATTAGAAAGGGCTCTGTCGGGGGTTGACAGAGAACCTGTCAGCAGCCTGGCACTTATCGACGAAGCAGTCGATGTTGACCAGATCAAAGTGTACCCCTGAGATGGACTGAAAGAGAGGACTGAGGCCCTGATCCTGACAATATACTGATGCATCCTGAAGAAGCTGTCCCGTGAGAACAGGAACATTGTCTCATGAGAACAGAGACCTGTTTTGAACGAGAGTGGTCGGGAAAAACATCAACATGAGAGAAAAATAAGAGCAGGTGCTCGGGACTGTTGTGGAAACCTTACAGGGCTGTTTTGAGAAAGAGCAAAGTTGTTGTGAGAAAGTAGAGTTTAGAAAATGCACCTATTAGCTGTAAGAATTCTGGTGTGAGAGTTTGAACTGTGTGGATTACGTGTGTTCAAAAACTGTACTTAAAGGGACTGCTAAGCAGCCCCGGTGTGCTGTCTTTTTCCTGGGAATAAACTTTGTTGGAACCTTTTTTATGTCGCACGGCCGTTCCTACTGCGACAGGGCTCCAATTACACTTGCAAGGAAACTGAATTGGAAATCTGTGCTATTTTTGAAGACAATACAGTTTACAATAGAATTCCAGCTCAACTGGCAGAGTTTCCAGTCTTGTCAGAAACACCATAGGTGCATGAGCTTTCTACCCTGGGGTAGAAAGTATCCTTTTCAAGAACAGCTCTCTTACAGTTTAAGCTGTCCAAATTAGAAATTTAAAACCATCTTAAAATACAGTAGGACAGGAATGCTGTTTGAAAATGCTGTGTGTCTATCTGCTTCTTAAAAATGATCACTGTGAGACAGATTAGGAGATGCCTTTGCCTGAAGCACAACATTTTCCACTGCTGCAGTCTGAGATTTCTGGCTGCAACTCTGAGTCACCGTTTAAGTGACACAAGGAGGGACAAAGGTTTCTGCAGTAAGGACAGATGTCAAGGAAAAATGGAAAAGAAGCACAAAAAATGTAAGCACTCACAAGAACAGATCCAGAAGACAGTCCATGGAAGGCAGGATCTTTTGGAAGGGACTGGAATACTAGCTCTGCTATGCTGTTCTTCAAAAGATTGTTTTATCTACACCAATTTAAGCTCATAATTCTGTCCTGCCAAGTATGCTAACACTTCTTTTAAAGTATAAAAACTGTTTCTTCACTGGTATGCAGGCAAGTCCACAGCTAGTACAAAATTCATGAGACAATAAAATTGTGTGAATAATTGTAAATAAGATACACTCATCATCCCACCGGGGAATGTTAAATGAAAAAAAAGTTACTTTGGTAAACTTTGTATTCATGAGGAAGTCCGAAGATTCACTTTTATGCTGAATGGGCCCCCAGACGGTTCAGCAGTTAGTAAACAGCAATTGTGCAGTTTCTCTTAAATATCCCTGGAGTGAAAGAAAACAAATGCAGGTGGAAAATCTACATCAACAGCTGTGGGCAATGCAAGGGAAAATAACTTCAAAGGCTGTAAAAGTGATCATATGGTTGGTTTCCTACCACCTCCCTCCATTTCCTATAGCAAATCTAAATATTTCCCCCTTAAATTATTTGTGCCTTTTTGCAGCATAGGGATGATCAGTAAACAACTTTATTCAGCAACCTGGTATCAGCAGAGTACTAGGAGGGAGAGACAGAGAGAGAAGCCTATCAATGCTTTAGAGGTGGAGAGAAGAAAACCTGTAAGGGGACAATGGGTGGGATTCCAGTGAAAAACATTAAAAAACCCCAAACAAACAAACAAAAAAAACACAAGGGGGAGGGAAAACAATGGAAGCATTTAATTCTATAACAAATCACAAAGCTGCTTCTAAAAGTAAGGAGACATTCTTCCTAAAATTTTTTATTGCCTAATTTTACATTGCTGTCCAATATCGTGGTTTGTGTGAGTGTATGCCACAGCTTAAGTATCTAAATAGGAGCGATCTGTGCTCATGAAAAAATAAAAAAATTTGTTCATCTCTTTTGCAACAGTTTAATGAGAGTTGAACTGTACTTACATTCCTCTCATGGAGCCATATACAAAAACAGGACATGTATCATATTACAAATTTTTACCGAGTTAAGTTTCCTTCAGTTTCGGTCTCTTCTAAACCAAAGGAGGACTTTTGTGTTGTGCTTTGAGAGCTTACCCTTTTGTTAAGACAGCTTAAAAGAAAAAAGTGATTACAGTGTCAGAAATATCTACACTCATTCCTGAAACTGAGCTAGAAGTCCCCAGGGATAATCCAAGTCTTCAGTTCAGAGGCCACTTAGGGTCATCTTTACTACTCTTTACAGCATTGTCCTTGAAATGTAGGAACAGTGTTGTAACTAGATACAACACTGAGGAACAAACTCCTCACCTGATTTTCCTGATGACCACAGAGTAAATTTATGGAATTAATACAAGAGATCAAATTGAGACTGGGTAAATATTACACAGAGGGAGTATGTATTTAAGCCTCTCCAAGCACAGAATTCAACCCAGCTGCAGGATTCACATGTCGCATCTACAATGTACTTATTTCAGCTCTTTTAAAAATTGCTGTGCATGCCTTACCACTGTGGTTTTAACACTGTAGAGATACCCAGCTCTTGCAGAGCGAGCAAAGATTTCAGTTTGCTCCTAGAAAAGACCTCAGAATTTTTTTTTTTCCCCCACTGTTTTCTCCATTAAAGACTTCCAGCTCAGAAAGAATGGTTTCGTGTTGGCCTGGGCGTTTTGTAAGTCTCTTTTGAGCGCTTACGGTTGATCCAAGATCAAAATTCTCAGTAGAAGTAAGCCTTTCATGCTAAAATCCATACAGTGCCGGTGTAATCTTTGTGCCCAACAGAAGACTCATTCAGAGGCAGCGTTACCGCTGGGACTACTGAAAATTACCTCGCGAGGTAATTGTGGCGCAGGACCGGCTCGCGTTACAATTTTGCCAGCGGCGTTTAAAGGAAAGGCAGAAAAGTACGGTTTACACGTTCGGAGGCACAACATACACACACACCCACTTCTCCCCCCCCCGTTCTCTGCGGAGGGCTGTGACCGGCAGTAACCCCGCGCTCCGCCACCCTGGGCGAGCGCCGAAAACACGCGCGGCCCTTGCCAGCGCTCGGGATGAGCAAGCTCTGGAGCATCCACAGTGCGAGAGCCCTGCGAAGAAAGCACATATAACCCTTCGGCTGCAAAATAGGAGGCGGCGGTGGCGGCTGTGGTGGTGGGAGAGGAGGGGAGGGGGATCTGACAAACGCAGCACGCAGCGGTTCCCGCTGCCCTCCCTACACTGACACTTCCCGGGGGGGGGGGGGGGGCGAGGGCCGGGGAGCGCGGGGGCGGCCGGCGGGCTCGGGGCGTGTTCCTTGAGGGAAGCGGGCAGCGGGAGCAGGGCGGGATGACCGGCAGTAACCCCGCCGGCAGCGCCGCCGCCAAGTAGGTGAGAAGTAACTGGGAGTCATCGCCCTCGGGAAGGGCCGCGCGCAGCCGCGGGAAGCGCTTCCCCCGCCCCGCCCGGACCGCGGGCACGGGGGGGGCTGCCCGGGTTGGGGGCAGGAAACGCGGCGGGGGGGGGGGGGGGGAGAGACAGAAGCGGGCGTGGGGGTGCTGGTAACGTGGCAGAAAGGGGCGAGTGCCCCTTGCTTCTGTCCGTGCCCCCTCCCCTCCCGAAACGCTTCGTCCACCGGGAAAAAAAGTTGGTATGTGCGTAGTGCTGGCGAGAAGGAAGGGGAGGGCAGCCCCCCTCTCTCCCGTTCCCTTTCCTGCCCCCAGCCGTCCCCGAGCTGCTGGCGGGGGGGTGAGGGGTGCGGAGGGAAGCGCTGCTCTGCTTCCACCGGCTTCGTACCAGCGCCCCGCTCCCCGGGAGAGCCGCTCTCCGGTCCGGGCTGCACGAGTGTGGGGTGTTGCCACGTCCCACACAGACACAAAGCCCAGCTTTGGTCGCATGTGCTGCTGCCGTTCAAAACAAACCCAAACCCAGTCCCAGCCCCAGCCCCCGGGCAGCCGCGCTCCGCACCGAGCCTGGCACCAGCTGCCGCCGCCGCCTTTCCCGTGCGGGTTACTCCGTGTGGACCCTTATTTGCCAACAGTAAGACTGTGTTTTAGTAGCTTCAACAAATTATCGGTACGGTAACAGATTTTCGTCTCGAAGGTGGCGAAGACAAGAGCAGAAACGGCCTCACTTTAGACTTACTTTTTAGTTGTTTATGATCTCCTTTAAGGAGGTTTGGGTAACTCACGCTGCTGCTGAGCCAGACAGGCTCTGACCGCAGTGTTAGTTTCCAGCATGTGAAAAGAGTCATCAACCCTCGTATACATGTATAGTGTGTCTACATATTATTATGTGTATCAGCAGCATCTGCAGGTGCTAGACTTCATAGTCCTAAGCAGCTTCCGGGTGGACTGTGGTTAATGACCGAAAACCATTCTGGGCCGAGGGTTGCCCCGGGCCAGCTGCTGTGCCGCCGCAGGGCCAGCCAGCAGAGAGGTGTGACCGGTGCGACGCTCCATCTGCCCGCGGCAGGACCGGCGCGCTCCAGCTGGGAAGCTGCCTGTTTTATAAACAGCCGCACGAGGAACCTGGAGTCCCACAGGGAAGCCGATAAATCCCCAGCTTTCTTGCTTTCTTCCTCCGCGCAGCGCTGTAGGGGGGCATTTGTTCTGGAAAACATCAGAAGGAGGGTGTTTAATGTCAAGAATGGCACGGCACAGATGCTGTAATAGAGAGGCTTGCGGCATCGCACAGTCTGTGTCACAGTCTGTGTTCATCTCCTCTGCCTCCTCTGGAATTTAATTCCTACAAACTGTGAATAACATGCTGCAGCTATCACAAGCTTCAAATTGTACTACAGTTTACAGAGCACAAAGAGCACCGGTGTTTAGTATTTCTCGAGCTTGAGTATGTTGAGAGATAGGCAATGGTGATTATTACAACCCAAAACCCCTGCAGTGCCAGGAACTCTGCAGGTGCTTTACAGCTGTACATAAAGCTATATGAGTGAAAACCTTGGTGGGTTCTTCCTACACCACCTCTTCCGCCTTTTGTAAACATAATGTAGTAGAGCTCCTCCGGCAGATTTCAACTCAAAATGCGCATTTGACTGAATGTGAGACTATTGCCTGATTTAACTGTCTTAAACTGAGTAGGTGTGGTGACCGTAACAACTGGTAGGAAGCATTATACCCTTGCTCAATACAGTGGGTTGCTAAACCTGTGTTTCAGTTACATCGATGTGAATTTCTTCTGTTTTCTGTTTTAAGTGTAGAGAGATTGTCTACATTTTTCCAAGACTGAAATGGCCATGTTTCTTCTAAAATGAAAGCTCCCTGTACACTTGGCTTTACTCTTTCCTAAGTCTACTGGTATTCTCCACAGATGCCTCACAAACAATTGTTCCAGATACTGCATGGCCCAGTCCTAAGGAACATAAATAATATTAAAATAGTATTAAAAGTATTTAACCTCAGAGAACAAACTGCTCTCCCACGACCTGAACATGCTGAAACAAAACACGACTGCCCAAGAGAACAGCACAGAGAGGCTGCAAGTATATTTCAGTAGAGAAGGAAAGATAAAGTTGGTATGAACCTTCAAAGTGTGCAGGGAAGAATGTATTATTTCAAAACCCCTCATGTTTGTCCAGGCAGTCGGACAATGGCATTCCTAAAAGCTTACCATTTCTGTTTTACAGCACCTTCAGAAATACTAGATTCCTCACAGTACAAATTGAAAATAAGTTCTGGCTTCAAGTGTTTACAATGCATTTTCCTAACACTGGAACAGGCCATGTTAAATTCAGTCCAAATTGGTAAATGGCAGACATTTTAGCATTTCATTTCAGGATGCTGATTCAGTGTTGGTTTTACAAAACAGTTGGGCAACCGCTTCTCCAAGTGTCCACCTTGCTTTGCTTCGCTTCCTAAATGCATGGTTAAATGTTTACTGAGGCCAGTGAGAGAGAAGTTGATCTGGCCCAAGTTACCATTGAAAATCTCAATTATTAGGAATTGAAGTTTACCGGTTGGATATCAGTAAAGTTGCTGCCTGACTTTACTGTTAGGATCTGTTATCCCTGATGCACACCAAAAGCCTGGCCTGATCTCTCCCATTAAAATCAGACCCTCCATTAAATATGTTTAGTTAAAGCAGAGCTTTGTTTTCATGACTTTGAGATGGATCACACCTCACTGCAGCTGCTTAAGTGTCCTGCTGCTGATTTTGCCTTCTGTCAAACTTACCTCTTTCTGCTATGACTTCTCTTGCTCTTTTGACTCTTAAAAGGCCCCTTAACTATAAGGGTGATCTACACTCACGTGCTTGTCCTCCGTGTTGACAACTGAGCCAGGCAGCCACAGAAGAATATTTGAAAAAGCATGAAAAAGGAAGGTAAGTGTGCAAGACTCACAAAATGGAAATGAAATTCAGGCCTCAGTTCACATCTGACAACTTAAAAGTGCTAAATTTTAGGCCTAGATCCTCATACCCTGTTGAACTCTGCTCACTGCATCACAGGAAGAGAGGGTACAGCTTTTCCACATCCCCCCAACTGTGCAGCTGTCTGTTGCTCAGTGGGGATTGAGCTGCAATGGGAAATCTGTCAATTTCATTTCTTTGGAGCTTCTTATTGCTGAGCTGTTAAACAAATCTGCCCTAGATAATGTAAATGTATTCTGCAACACAGCACATTACTATTGATGAAGTCATATGGATGCTAGGCTGAAAATTTGCCTCTAATTTGCTCTGTGCATACAGGCTGCTTTCAAACATAAGGTGAATGACTTACTGTAACCCCAGATTGGTTTCAACACCAAGTGATTAAGCCGTGACATCGAGACAAAGTAAATTAAGGAAGTGGTTTCACAGAACAGGCTGACACATGACATGCACAGAACTAATTCTGTAGCAAAAGAGGGGTGAGTCATGCGTCTGCTACATGTGCTTTGGTTAAGTTCTCGCGGATCAGTATCTCTTGTACATATAAAAACATGAGAGAAGGAGCTAAGTTCTCACACTTTGTATATAACAATACTACCATAGCAGCATCCACCTTCAAACGTTTCTCCTCATTAAACTACCAGATGAAATTGAGCAACACTCTTAGCTTAGGAGAGTTATACCCTTCCCCTCTACTGCTGTTTTCTCACCCCAGCTCCCTTTTGTTTAGGGAGCTGTATCTCCAAAGTCATGACAAGTTTGCGGTGGCTCAGCAGGCCAACACTTTTCTTTAATAGTCATCTGTCATATCCCAAAACTTACATGGATTCCTTGTCTTTTATGGTTGCAAAAAAAGAGGGCCAGATTTCAAAACCACACCTTGGTCACTTCAGCAGAGCAGATTCACCATCATTAGTTTTCAAATTTAACACACATCCCTTGAAACAAGAAAGATAGGTAATTCCATTCTGGAGAGATGCAAAACTGTCATCCTCTTGTTTTGTAGTGAATAGATGGAGTCTGATTGATATAAATAGGTGAAGTCTGGTGAGCACCTGCACTTATGCTTCAGCCCACCCCTAGTCCATGCTCGCTGAGACAATCACATTACAAGTGAATTCAATGTAGAAAGGGATTATGATACCTATTGACTAAATATCCCTTGAAAGTATCTGCTTAGCATCTGCTTTTGATTTTTTTTATTTTTTAATGTACAATGTTCCTAGCACTGCAGCTGTGTGGACACCTACCACGACACTTTAGGTGGGGAAGAGACTGGAATGCAAGTGACCAAACTGAAGTAGGTGGCAGTGTTAAGAAAAATGTCTCTATTACCCTGACTTTGCTTCTTCCAGATGCCTGCTCACTTGAGCATTACTCAGGAAACAAGGCAAAGAAGCAAGTCTCTGCTTTTTCCCTGAAGTATTTGTACATTAATTGCAGCTGCTCTGTTAGATTATCTTCAGCTCTTACCAGAAGGTCCTGTCAGACAGTCACAAAGTGGGTTGTATTAAGGATCACTGCACACTCAGAATTCTCCAGTTCCCTGTCTTTCACATGCCTGCTGCACTAAAAGCAGCTGTACTTTCGTGCTTCTCATTGATCTAATGTGCAAGTGTCTGCTCTGCTGGAACCACTCCTTGCGTTTTACATCTCTGATCTTTCCAAGTTCTTCCCAGAAGATTGGGAGCTCTCATTTGGACTGAGAGTGCTTGCTTTTACTGAACGGGCTTAGCCTTTCCTGATCCTTCCCTAGCAAAACCTCCAAATGCTAGCTGCTTTTAAAGAGATTGCCATTGAGCTTTTATTAGTTCTGGCTATAGCTACTGCTGGTTCGCTGTTGTTACACAAGCACACGCTACCCTTGTGCATACTTAGGCTATTTCTCTTTCTTAACCCGACTATCTTCTGTTCTCAGGTATCCTCTGTGCTCTGCTGTTAAAAAACTTCCTCCATTTCAGCCTAGAAGCAGCTGCACTTTGCTGGCTGATAAAGCAGCACGCTGCATTTGTGTCATGTCTCTGAACTCGAGTAACCCCGATGGAGAACTCTTTCATTATTACCAGTGCTGGAAGAGGCCACACCGCAGAACCAGATCTTCCTCCCTTGACTCACAGAGTTAGGGAAGTGCAGAATTCTGTTTTCAGCATTAAACAGCCACAAAAGGTGTCTGAATTGCTAGGTAATGTATGCTAGAGGGGGCAAGGGACAGCTGGGTTCTGAAACACGCTGGCATCGTTTTGGAACTACAATCTAGCTGCTAGGTGCAAATGTAAGGAATTTTCCAGGGGTGGAAGAGCCAAATTTTAAAAGCTATTTCAGTGTTATGGAAAATCTCCCTAAGAGTTTGTAAGCCTTTTCAGTCTCCTGAACGCTCTGCGCTTCCACTCAGAGGCACGTGTGGTTCTCCAGCCTGCGTATGGAGCTGCTCTGGAGAATGTGTTCCAGTAGTTCTCCCTGGTGTATTAGCAGTATCATCTCATGGTGCCCATCTCGAGAGCACCTTCGGCACATTGTGATAGGACCATTCAAGGAGTTCTGCAGTGGGTGAACCAACAGGACTTTACTGGCACAACAGCTTCTAGATTTTCATTTGCTTGTAAAGGCTGTCAGCGTCCTAAAGGCTCCACCTACAATGAAATCCGAAACTAGTTTAGTATCCCAGGGTTTTTGAAGTGCCTCCTCTGCAGTAGCAACACACCAGGTAGAAACAGAGGGGCTTTTAAATATGCCTGTCAACCTGATCTTACCTCAGGCAAAATTTTAGCCCTGGTTACTGACTGCATTTTCTAATAGCAATCCCGATGAAGTCAGAGACCTACCAAATAAAGGTAACAGCTGTTTCCTCTGGAGTTTTTTTTCTCACTGTGTGATTTTCCAAACAAACCAGAAAGATAGCCTTTTGAAATCTAAACAGAATTTGTGGTGAGAACTGTTTAGAGAAAGCTGAGTTGCTTTGCTGGGCAGAGTGATTCTGAAGACTGAAGGCACCCTGCAGTGAGCTGCCTGATCCTCCTTCGTGAAATAAAAGCTGTTTTCTCCAAGAAGTTCAAGAGTGCAACAGTCACAGGCACTGTGCCTTAAGTATTTTGAGGTTGAGGCTAAACTTTAGTTCAAAGACTCTGAACTCACAGTGGAAAGAGATTCAAACAACCATGGCACACTGTTTCCAGAGGAGGAGGAGGCTGGTTTAACCTGCTAGACTCATATGTGGCATCCCACAGTCACTTGACCTATATCCTTGCCTTCACCTCAACCAAAAACTGTCCTTCAGGATTCCAAACCCCCTTTGCTTTAAATGGTGCAAAGACAATACCCAGTTGTCCAAACAGCTGACTGCTTCCCTGAGTGCCTTTCCAAACTGGTCAATGGTGGAAGGTGAAGAGTCATAAAACTTTGAAGGGTGGGCAGTCGTGGCATGTTGTTGCAACATGAAGGCTATGAAGGACTCCTCTGTGCCCTTCGTCTTGAACTGCATTGGTACATTTGGTCATTGGTGCTGTTTTTTAAAATTAAATAAGCAGTTGAATCAGTGGTAGAGAATCAGGAGGCTGGAACAGGAGTAGTGGTGCAGACATCTCTTATGCTGATGATCTCTTATCCCTGATGCTGAGATGAGTAGTTAGTCTCTTTTTATTCCAAACACAAAGCAAATTTATTCCAAACTCAAAAAACTGCTAGTAAAGATAAGGGAAGATTTGGCCCTTGCTGCAGTCCCTAAGTACTTTTGTATTTCCCATAGATGCATTCTGGAATTACTGCACACAATATAACCTTCCTTTCTCCAGTATAATCCTTTGCAGCTGCCAGCACAGAAGCATGCCAAAACAGGGGCAGGACTTCTAGCTACATATCAAGGTGGGCAGAAGAAGAGCCACTTAACCATAAACTCCAGAGTTCCCATGAGCAACGGGTTCCCGTGGATTTTTGCTTTTCGTCTGTTCTGCCCCATCATGTGCTTGGCTTATTTCACAAGTCTGAAGCATCTAAATAGGTTTGCCCAACACACACGTATAATTCTTGGAATGTCTGTGAATACTGAATAAAAAGAATAGATTATAATCATTTCCGTCTCCTGAATAAATGAGTCAGTCCCCTAAAGCAAATTCCAATCACTCTTCATGTCCAGTTGCATTTATCTAAATGTAATATCTGCAGCACTTACCATGGGCATAACATTGTTCAGGGAGTTCTGTTAAAAAAATCTTCTTCTATTAGTGTCAGCACCACTGATATGATGTATGTCTATCATGGCTCATTAATCATACATTAAAGACATGTGGGTGCGGTCAAGTTTAGTCCTGGTGCAGGTTCTGCTTCAGTGGGTTTGAATGTCACCTCCCGTTGGGATCGTTAATTCCAAAGGAAAGTAACACCTTAGGCTCTTCAGGAAGTTTCATTATCTTTCACATTTTGCCCTTCATTCTTGTAAGTTTCAGTCGTTCTCCCTCTTCCAGTTACAAACGTGTTTTCCCTGAAGTCACAGTTCCCGGCATCAACCAGAGGGAGCAGCAGAGAACAACTCGTGATGCTTTTGGCAGTCCAGCTGTGTTGCTTCTGTAATAATAGGCTTGTGAACGCAGTTTCTCCACGTTTTCTGTCATTAATCCTCAGAAGTCATTTGCATCTCTCAAAGTTTTATTCACAGTCTCCTCAGTACTTGGGGGGCAGGTAGCATGAATGCCAAAGTTTAATTGCACAAGTAGGTTATATTTACATGTTTGTTGGAGTCACATTTTCTGTTCTCTAACAGAGAACTTCTGTAATTAAGCAATAAGAACACGTGTCTCAGATCTTACATCTGAGTGGAAATAATGATTTTTGGGTAGCACAGATTTCTGTTTATGGTCTTATAACAGATTTCTGATTATCTACACGTATAGAGCATTGAAGTAAGTTCATCCATGTCTGTCAGGAGTAAGCAACCCCACTAATATTCTGTGAGAACTGTTTGGACTACTTGTATCATCAAGCTTTTAATTTTCTGTTGTGGGAAATAAGGGAATCATAGATTTTGCAAGTACTCGCACTATGAAAATCTAACTGTGAGAATATTTTTGGGAAGTGATGAAAAAAAACCCCATGAATGTGTTGAAAATTACTTTTTCTTAGACCCTGAAGATACATTCCTGGAGTTCTCCTTTGCTCTGGCTATTCATTCACCTCTGGTATTTCAGGAGAAAAGATTTAGGAATGTGGGGGCTCTCTAGGGTAAGTGAATATGCAGAGCATGGAATTGCATGTCTTGGGAACCTGGTGGCTCCATGGATCCATCACTCAGGCTCTCGAAGGCTCCATCTCTTCAGTACCTTACCTTTCCTCACACATGTGTTTGCTATCCAACCCATCCCCTTTTAGCAGGATTGGGATTATGTTGTTACTCTGTACAGCAGCTAGCACCATGAGGGTTTGATTTAATAGGCCTCTCTATACAAGCCCTCTTTAATGGGCCTAGGTACAAAGAGTATATATAATTGTGCAGACAGTTATTTCTCAAATTCCATAGAAATGGTTTTGTTGTTGTTTTTGATCAGTGTCAGACTGGAAATACCATAAAGACTAACTTTATTTAGATGTTCCACAGAAACAGATGCCATTAAGACAGACCACAAGAATTAAAAGCCTCTCTGTGTTACTTGTAACCCATAAAAGAAACAGTGACCCTCAGTCTTTTCCTAGCTGTGTATAAATACATTTTATAAAAATTAATAAATGGAATATTTAGGATGACAGATATATTTTCATTTTTGGGGGTATTTCTCATGCAGCAATTTAGCCACAAAACAACCATTAATTTTAGTGGAAATCAAATGCTCTAAATCTCTGTGCAGTTCTTCAAAAATTCATGCACAAACATGTAGTACCTGGAAAACAGAATCCAGAATTTACTGGCAACTCCATGGAGAACTGAGGAAACTCTGGTAGATAGAGCCAGTACCAAAAAGAAGTATACAGATATGTATTTACAGGCTCCCCAGGGCAGTGGTCACAGCACCAAGCCTGGCAGAGTTCAAGAAGCGTTTGGATGATACCCTCAGGCACATGGTGTGACTTTTGGGGTAGTCTGGTGCAGGGCTAAGGGTTGGACTCGATGATCCGTGTGGGTCCCTTCCAATTCTGCATATTCTGTGATTCTGTTATTCTGCTTTGTACCTTGTGTGTTCCAGGAAGTCTTCTTTCCTAATGCTTTATAGGAAAAAAGCTATAATAGTGGAAATCAGGCAGAATCATACGAGGGGTTATTGCTATAATTTTGAACCAGTGTAAAATTACCTCCCGAGTTGTCACAGCAGGCAATTCAGAGTTGCATTTGTCAGCCATCAACAGACTGAAGATCTGCTCCCTGTATCTAAGAAGTTTATTTTGGACTCCCAGGGAGTGCACAGGGAGTCTCAACATAGCTTTCCCTTGCCACATAGTTGAGGTCACCAACAGATAACTCCAGGCAGAATGTGTTAAATTCTGTTACATAGCCACACCTAAGCCATGCTATGCTCAAAATCTTATGTGAAAAAAGTAAATACACCTTACATGTAAAGATAAGGATTTGTGAATAGTATAAATGAAATCTTAATAGGCTAATTAAAAAATCATTATCAGTCCAGGGGTACTTTTTACTATACAAAAAGAAAAATAAGAATTCTCCAGAATAATAAAGCTTAAAATGTTGAACACACAGTTCTTAGCTTCTTTCCTTTTTCCTGGTGTTACACTTGTTCTCTGCTGCTCTTTTGGGTCCCAGTGTTGATGATTTCCACTCAGCTGGAGGGGAATTGAGAGAGTAAATCATCAGCATTCAAATTCCTTTGACGTGCTGATTTCTCTCTCCTAATCTCCCTCCTTCTCACCCTGAATGTTCTCTATAATGCTTTCACACCTTGTTCTTTCCTTACTGGTCTGCAACTCCGTATTAAATCTGAGTTTACTTGTTTTTTGTATATGGAATACTTGTCCTCTTTTCACTTGGCTACTCCTGCAAAGAGTTTTGCCTACCTCCAGGTCTGTGTTTCTTTAACAGGTCATTGGTGGGCTGGGACCTTCAGAACGAGCCTTTGTCTCTCTCTCTTATCATTCCATGCCCATACCCCTCCACACTGTATCCTATTTACTCCCTTCTCAAGGCCTTCTCTCTCACACCAGGCAGGCATGTTGTTGCTCTACACATCACTGTGTAAATGTTGTATCTTTCTTTGCACAGAACGAGTATTTCGTAGTGCTACCAATAGTGAAACCCGGAGAAAGAAAGCTTCAGGGTGATAATGATGAGCTGTGACAACAAAATGGCTAGAAATCCATGCTGACACTAGGAAAGTCTACAGTAATTTTTGGTACAGGATTCCACGCTCACCGCTGAGGAGGGATTGGCACATGTAATCTAGAATCTCCTGGGCTGGAGTACAAGGATCATCGAGTCCAGCTCCTGGCCCTACATACGACAACCCCAAGAGTCACACCTTGTGCCTGAGAGCATTGTCCAAATGCTTCTTGAACTCTGTCAGGCGTGGTGCTGTGACCGCTTCCCTGGGGAGCCTGTTCCAGTGCCCAACCACCCTCTGGGTGAAGAACCTTTCCCTAACATCCAACATAAACCAACCCTGACACAGCTTCATGCCATGCTCAATCCCAAACTTTAAATCTGTAAACACTCAGCACACGAGGACTTTGTCATACTGCTCTGCAGAACGTCTGAAGCAACAATGTAGGTTGATGAGATTTTTACACCTTCTTAGGAAAAAAATACCACAACCATCACAAAATTCAGCATCTACCATAAGGGTGGCTTAGTATTAATATTCCTACGTGAATTATTTTGCGTATTTGTGAGGTTCTGAATTGGAGTGGTTCTTTTGATTTGCAAAATGAATTCATATGAGGAAAACATGTTACAAATAGAGTTAAAGCTTAGTTAGGAACATTTTTTCCTTTTAAGCTTTGCCTTTTACCTATTAGTCATTAATATTCCTTTTGTTCTCTAACTTACAACCTATGGAGATTTTGATCTGTCTCTAAAAAGCAAACACGTAGTCTGAACGTGTGCCAAAATCTCAACAGCTGTCTTCTGTTTGACACAGATCAATACAAACACTGCCTCATTCTTTGCCTTTTTGGTTTTAGAAGTACTGCATATTCAAAATGCTTTTCTATCTCTAAATTAAAAATTGGTATTGAATACAGCTATAGAAAACTCTTAGCTTTATAAAAGTAATATTATCTGGAGACAATAAATAAAGAATTTATCCACAAATGACTGGAGATTTTTAATAATGAAATACAGTAGAGAAGCTGATATATTCTGACAGAATTTTTTTGTTTTAATTCTATTTTTTTACCACAGTTTTCCATTAAATTATTTGACCAGCTCTATTAAGAGACAATTATATAATGTCAGAAACAAGCAATTATTTTTAATCACTCTATTTATTGATATTCCTGAGAACAGTAAGATTAGATCAATATTCTTTTTTTGTCAAAGATCATTCTGCAAGGGATCCATGAGAGAGTGGTGGTTACTGAATTGAAAAATGAAATACATTACCTCCGAAGACATACTATAATTGGGTCTCTTTACTCTTTTACAACTAAATCCAAGTTTTTAGCCTGTCTCGAACTCTTCACAGGGATGAGTCTGTCATTTTGGTAAAACATGTAATTTTAATAATTTCTATACATGCCATTTTAAAAGTTGATTTGGTTTTACTCTGTTTTTTTTTTTTAAATTAGAAGGAGAAATCCTGGGTCCCCTCTACCCTCAAAGTCTTTAAGCAAGGTGTGACCTACCTAACTTGAACAGACTGCACATTCTAGGTGCAGTTCTTGCACCACAGATAGTAATATATTGCACAGGTGGAGGCTGCTGGGTGTCCAGACCTGCACACGAAGGATGAAATGAGCCAAGAAGTGTCTCAGTGGGTCTTGAGTTGCCTTGAGATCCATAGGCTAAGCCGTCCTAACGCCACCTATAATCAGGTGCTGGTGATCAGTATTGTCTTCTGCCTGTGAACAGCCCTGGAAAACCCTGTTTCCTTGATCTTCCGTGGTTTGTGGTGTGGTCCTTCTGCTTCTCCACCACACAGAGATGGGTGTGTCTCATATTGCCAGCAGGCTGGGTTCCCCCGGCTTTCAGATTATATTAGTGTCAGTGATTGCAATATTTTTCTGTCTACAAGTCATTCCCTGGAAAACTCTGTTCATTCAGTAACTGTTCCCTTGTTTCCTCTTTCCATACAGATATCTGGAATAACTCTCTGCTGGTACAAATGCACACTGAATTACACAGCTCCCTAGCCCATTGCTTGTCCTGATTCCTTGATGTCTCTATTAAATAAGCATTACTTTATATAATGCATTGAGATTTAGGGTTTGTTTTGTTTTGGTCTGGTGTCGTTTTTTTTTTTCTTTGATTGGTTGGCTTTGTTGCTGGGTTTTTGGTTTTGTTGTTTTTTCCCCTTGAGATAGGAAACTAATTCTCTCCTATATAAGACTTAAGTGTAGTTTTGGAGGCAGTTCTCTCTGGTCAAAAGCCAGTCTGGATAAGACAGCATCAGGTCTGCCATATATAATACTTTAGTCGTATCCCAGAAGGTTTTGCACCCTCAAAACACCTCTACATGCACTTAAGCAACAGCCTAAGGCATGCAACACAACCATTTTGGTTTCATACTAGAAAAACTTTATGCTGCCAGGCTGGAAAAGTGCTGAGCACCACAGAAAGCAGTATCTGCCTTATGCCCATAGGGCATTACAGCAGTGTGGTGTGGATATGATCCCACTGATCTGGAGTCCTCAGCAACTGTGGACATAACTCCACATCACACGAACCGAAGGCCGGGAGGTGGATGCAGCGAGCAAGGATGTACAGCCAATAACTCTTCCCGTTATCAACCGACTCGACACTTCATCAAGCTTATCTGAGTGCTGAACTTGAGCAGTAACTTCAAAAGCTTTTGTAATAAAGTCAGTAGA
Organism: Neopelma chrysocephalum; assembly: GCF_003984885.1. Classification (NCBI taxonomy): domain Eukaryota; kingdom Metazoa; phylum Chordata; class Aves; order Passeriformes; family Pipridae; genus Neopelma; species Neopelma chrysocephalum. The sequence continues at coordinate 804,215 of NW_020925079.1, forward strand.
ACACTGAGCTGTGTATTGTGCTGTAGAATCTGCTTGAAGAGGAAATGAAAGTCTCAGAGCACTTAAACTGTATCCTGGATGAGGCAATGTCAGGTCTTACCTCAATCCTATGTGGGAAAAAAGGGAACTTGGTCTCCAGTTTCACTCTGGGACTTGTTTGCCGAAACAAAGTTAAAACAGTAAGGCTCAAAGTGCATTTCTTAATAGTAATTTTCTTTTGATATTGTATTTCTGTGCTTACCAAGTTGGTACACACTGAGATGAAGACTGCAGCTGCTGCTATCAAGGTTTTGATGTCTATAGTCTCCTAGTTCTGTTTGCTTTAACTGAGTGTGGAATGACCTAGTGTATTGGTCTGGTCAGAATATGGTTTATTCCAGTGACAAGCAAATAAAACGTAAGTGCTGATTTGCCATTGTGCCAGTCAGTTCACGTCAGAACTTTGAAGATCTCCAAGTCTGCATGTTAACAGAAGAACATAAGTGTGGCTGCACCAGTCAGATCAGAACTCTGTCTCCCTCAACATCTGGAGGGCAGCAGCAGGCACCTAAGTTTGAATATAAAAAGAGGGCAAGTATACAGTGTTATTTCCCTGGGATAAACTCTCCGACTCCAGTGGCCTAAAACTCACAGATGTCAGGGTCTCTTTAAGTTTAGGGGAAAAAATAAAGGAGGATAAGCTGATCCTGAAGTGGAGTTTAGTAGTTATAGAGGTATGTTAAAAAAAGTATATTTACATGAAGGTGAAAGAGTATGTCAGGTCTGGTTTGAACTAAAGACCTGAGCTGTATAAAAGGTCTTTATCAGCTCCCTGATAACTTATTTGCAGAGAGGGAGGATGGTTTATTTATGGCTGCCTTCCAGGACTCTGGTTTGTGTGTCAGTGTACAGTAAGGTGTGTGAACTACGTCTGAATGAAAGAGAAGCAGACCCTGCTCTGAGGTACAGGGTGACAGGATGAGACGTAACAGGCAAAAGCTGTTGAGAAACTCTGACATGGTGTTAGGAAAAATTTTCCTTATGAAGGTGAACAGTCCCTGGAATGGGTCCAGAGAGGCCTGCTGGGGATCTCAATTCTTAAAAACTCACCTGGGTAAGACCCTGAGCAACCTGATGTAATTGACCTACTTTGAGAGAGCAATGAGACCAGAGTTATCCAGAGATTCCTTTTGACCTCAGTTATTCTAGGAATAAATATTCGTGCAAGTCTGTGAAAACTTCAATGAGAAAATGTGGTTTCCTGGGAAAAGAAAAATGCATTATTCACTCTATATCAGATCAATTTCAATGAAAGCACCAAGAAGAAATATAATTGCAATCTCTCTGTGATTTATTTTTACTTCTTCAAAGGATAATTGGTGAAGTGGTGATTAACAGTAGCACCAAAAACACACCCAGCAAGACTAGAGCTAATGATGTGCACTTCACCAGTGTTTTAGTTTTTTGTGATTTTCAATCACATTTGGTTCATGGGTTCTAAAGCCTTCTCTATCAGAAGAGTTGTAAATATCTACAGTAAGAGTCACATGAATCCTATTCTCCCTTTGACTACTTATAATCTAGACCTCCTACAGTGTTCTTCATCCATATATCTCAAAGCATTTTATGAAGGAGACTGTAAACATTGTCTTCATTTTATAAAATGAAGCTCGAATATGGAAGGAAATGTTCAGGGTCGCACTGAAAGTACTGGTAGAGATAGGAACTGGACTTTTCTAAGTCAGGGAGATCAAGTAGTGAGCTTTTTGTTTGATGATCACACCAAAACCTGGGGAAATAATCACACTGGTTCAATGCAAATCAAAAGATGTGTTGGTAAGTTAGCAAATCAGTGCTGAAATGCAAAGTACAAGTTACAATATTTGCTGTTGTTTTTCTAAACAAAATATTTCCTTGAACTCAACCCAGATTTGGAGCTGTTTTCTATTTTCTGTTTGGTGCCCATAATTATTTTTGCCAGTACTAGGTGAGAGCAGCTCCATTTCATAATGTTACCTGACCACAAATATCCCCAACATAGTACAAGTATAAGATCAGAGAGACAGATGCTAAAAGAGAAACTTGAACTTCTGTCTCTTTCAAATGACAACCAGTAAAAATTGCTAGATATTAAAATTAGCTGATTAACAGCAATGTTTTCTTCTACCTAGAGTAGTTACTGAGGTACAAAGAGAAAGTGGACTAGGTCTTGCATCTGTGCAACTTTTCTGGAAAGGCAGAAGAAAAGAAATGGGCCAGAAAAGCACAGTGCACTCAAAGAAGTTGTCTAAAGAAACTATGATGAAAACTGCACCTCTGCAATAGATGTGAGATGTCAACAACCACCCAACTGTGTCATATATTAACTTGTAGGTACAGCTACCACTATAAGAGGTATCAGACAATGTCCATTGATTCAGCGTCTTGTCTCAGAGACTAGCCAAAGACAAGGGTTTAGAAAAAAATACAAGAACAGAACAATCACATAGAAATATTTTTGCTGATATATTGCCATCTTTCAGTGTTTTGATGTTTAAGGATAAACTGTATCCTCCCCTTTGTGTTTATTAGTCCATAAAGGATTTCCATTAATTAATCAAATGGAACTTGAACTAATTGCCGTCAGTACTTGGGGGCGATGCAGCGTGACCATCATGTGTCATGTGCAAATACACACTGCACTGGCAAACAGTCATATTGTTGCCCCAAATATGGGTTCTTTCACACTGTGTGCTAGAAGCTGGTCCACACCAGAGTCTGGATATCTATTTCATCTCTGTGCAGATGGGTGCCGGGTGGTAAATCCACAAAGCTGGCACACCTTCAGTATGCCAGGTGCTCAGTTTAATACACTTTGGACAATAAAAGATTGGCTTTTTCCATATACAGAACAACTTGAAGCTATAGTAATTGGCTTTTCATTCTCTTGTCTCTGTTGAAAGACATTCTGCACACTTGTTTTACTGCAAGTGTTCTGTGAGGAAGTGGCTTATGTGAGTGAGAGGCAGTCATAGCCTATGGTGGGTACTTCACTGTGTTAGTGACTAAGGTTAACACTAAGTTCACTTCTTTGGCTTTCTGATTTGATTTATAGTGTCCTCTTGTTCTTACTTCTCAGGTCATGGCTCTTGGTTCCTGAATGTTTGGTTATTCCCTCAGTTTTCATAAGCTTTTTTATTTATCCTGTACTGTGTTTCAGTCAGTTTTTAACCTTTTCATGGTGCTTTAGTTCAGCAAAATGGAGAAGGGCTAACAGTACTCCATTTTCAAACAAATTGCTCATGTTTTTAACTGAGCAACTTTGGACAATGTTTTATTGGCAGGGAGAAGCAGGAAGGAGGAAAGATTTCAGCCAGATGCACCATTAAGTTTAAAGGCTACTGACCCAAGTACTGTATTTAAAGACACTGAAGGTTGCATAAACATATCTGATTTGTGTGTTTAAGTATCAAGACATAAACATAGCAAAAATACAAAGTCCTTTTCAAAAACTTTGTGTGTAGGACAGGTTTCCGGAGCTGATGATCCCATGTAGCTGCCACTAGCCTCCTTGGGAAATGTACATAATCACATGGACATCAGATTTTTGCTCATTGTTCTTTATATATATGAAGGATACAGAATGGTAAAGCTAAGAAAGTCAAAAAAAAAAAAAAAAGAAAAACTTAAGCTATCACTGCAGGACTTTTTTAGAACTGGAATAATTTCTAGCCCATCATGAAATTAATTTTCTGTTCTTCAGTGTTAGTAATGTTATCAACTCTTCATGTTCCAGGAAAACACAAAAAACTATGTGTTCAGTGAAACATATCCCAATGAGTTTGCCTATTGTTCTCAGGAAGAACTTTAAGTGAGAGAACTGATATTTTGAACAACATATTCATTATAATGAAAGGGCTTGGGATCCTTAAAGAGTAGGACAACAACAGAACCAGCCTTTCAGTCAATTGTTTTGTTGTAAACAGTATGACTCAGGGCATGAGCCACAACAGAAGCTGACAATCCTTCATCCCTCTTGGCTACTGGGCTGATCTTTAAGTGCTTAGGAAAGGATGGAGCTTTACCAATGTTGTATTTGGAGAATGACTTAGCACTGTCTGTAACTGTTTCAGGTCTTGCAAAAATCCCATCTCGCAAATAAAATGACCAGCAGTGATATTTGTTTCTTGTCTACCTGCTGATCAACAAGCAGGTCTGGGTCAGCCTTGCCTTGAACATAAACATCCACTTACCATTGAATAATTTCCATTCAAAAACCAAATGTCAAGGGCTCTGTCTAGACTTGCAGGACATGTACGTTATGAAAGCTTTGTTTAAAACAGAAGTGTGACTTTCCCCAGTTGTGCATGAGACTTGGGAGTTGTGTGGTCAGAGCTGTGTACCTGTGATGTTTCCTGCTTACCATGGTTAAATAGGGCTGCCATCTGGCTGGGGTTGGCTGTGGGCATGTTCTGATTTTTGCTAACACTACAAGCCATAAGCACATAAAAATCTGCAGTTCTGAAGCAGTTTGAACTTACAAACCAACAGGGAAATCATGGCTCTTTCAAAGCGAAGGAGAAGGGTGGAGCCCCATTGGCACTTCTGGTATTCATCCACGGCTTAACCTGAGTTACAAGTTGGCAGATCTCGGTCAGGTATCTTGTGGAATAATTTATATCTGCAGATGTGGCTCTAGAAGAAAATTCCCCACAGCACTCCACACTCACCTTGCACCAACTAAAGATGTCTTCACAGAAGTTTTCTTCTGACAACCATCCCATTTCTGCTTGCAGCCAGTGGTAATGTGTAGGTTGACTTTACTGCTGCTTGTGGTCACTTTCCTTCTAGCCTTAGTCAGAGCTTGTCTGCTGCATCTATATTTGGGTCTTGCTGCTGGGGTAGGTTTCTCTTTTTATCATGAGCCAAGTTCATATAGGCTGTGTGGCTGCCTGTGCCAGCACAAGAGAGAACTGCAGGAGTGTGCAGTCAGCGGCAGGAAGGGCAGAGACAGGAAGGGGAAGTTATATTATATATATTATATTTATTATATTATATTATTACCAACCCTTCTAGAACTTTCCCACTTGCCCCTAGTCTATATTACCTTAAATCTGTGTTCTCAGCAGGTTTTGCTGCTTTAATGAGAAAGAGACCCTTATTTTCTAAAAATTAACCAATTTTTAATCCTTCTCAAAGCTTCCCCTGCCTGGGGATTTCAGGCTTTCCTAATAGCTTCTAACAGGACCCTTCAAAAAAGCTGTTTAGAAAACTTCACTTCTTTATCATGAATGGTTTGTTTCATCCCCTAGCCTATGTAGCTTGGCCTTACACCACTGAAGTCAGGGGGCTCTAGAGGCAACCTAGCAGAGAAGAATCTGCTCTACTACTCTTTCTAAGAAATTTACTTCAGAAACCTGATTTATAGAGGCTGGACTTTTATACTGTTCACATCACAATGCTGTGTAATCCCATCTCTAATGGTGTCCTTCAGACAGTTTTTCTCAGATGAACATTATAACTCCCTGGCCAAGCAGCTGTTCTGAATGATAAAGGGTATAACTTTTGGTACTAGTATAGGTTTTTTATTCTTTGGTTCTCTAGAACCAAAATCCAAAGTCATCCAGTCCTGGCAAACACTCACCAATTCCTACAGTTTTTGCATCACAGTTCTTTTTAATGTCTCTCCCTATGACAGTTCCCTGTCATCAGACAAACATCAGCACATCTTTTCCCTTGTGAGGACCACAGCAAACTACTCATTTTCCTACTGCCTTTTGATGTTCCCCCTTGACAGAAAATGCATTCTTGTTCTGGATTATATTTATTTTTCCTTAGAGGATACAATAAGGAAATAACAAACAATATCCAGGGAAAGAGTCCCTCTCCCTATTTTGACACTGTGAGGACAATGCCAAGGAGATGGGGAACTACAGCCCTTGCTATGGATACACAACAGATGCCAACAATTCAGATTATCAATTAGTGTCACTTATAATCAGGCAGTCCCCACTGATTCCCAATCAGATCAGAGCCTTACTATGCAAGGTACCGCCAAATAATTAACAAATAAGAGAAGCAGATGCTTACATGGATTTATTAACATCTAGAGAGCTTATGTAATTTCTGGCATTTCCTGTTTCCAACTGGACTATAAACAATGTTAAATATTTGCATCTTCAAAGTTTTAATTGCTCTCTATAGGAATACCAATGAGATATGTGCTATACCTGTTATTATCCATGTTTATGAGGAGCAGGAGGCAGGAATGGTGAGTTGTACAAACACTGATGAGGAGTTCCCGGCATCTACCTCTAAAAGAGGCCACTGGCTCTTCTCTCAACTTATGCCTTCTCCCTGCTACATCATCTATTCCACCCGAACTAGGAAATGAATGAAGGATGTAATCATATTTTGAGGGTGTAAATATTCATTCACATGTGGGCTAAAGAGATATCATCCACTTAAAATTTATCTAGAATGTCACTGCCACCAAATACTGTCAAGATGCCCTTCCCTCTCCTTATATTCTTGCCCCACACCTCCGTCAGCACAACTTGCTGCGTGGGCACAGTGACGGCTTCACGAGGAGGCCACGCGCAGACTGAGCCCAGTGTGCCCCTTCTGCTTGAAGATATTTTATATACCCACAAATACCAAGGACTTCCAAGAGTTTTTGTTCCAGAAGCAGGAGCAGAGTACTGACCAAAGAGGCTGCAGGCAGGTGTGCAGAGTGGTGGGGAAAGGACAGGTGAGTTTCGACAGCACTCAAGCCCAGAGCACAATCCTGAGTTTACCAGGACAGATAAAAGCATGGATGTGGAGCCCTGGAAAGACAATGAAATCCCAGGCATCCCACTCTAGAGTAGAAAACCCTATTTGCCCATCTTTTTGTCTATGTGTCCTGGTGGTGTCCTATGGGAAACAGAGTTCCAACAGCCTTCTGCTGCAGAACAGTGTGTTTCCTCTTAAAACCTCTGAACCCATAGTCCAATTACAGTCAAATTTGACAGAGAAAGCTGTCACGAAGATAGAAAACTCCTTCATGTTTTAGGAAAATGAGGGAATGGCAGAGTGACTCTAATAGAGTTATCAACATGCTCACTAATAGAAAAACTGCACAAAGCACTGATAAATAGCAAAGGATGCAGATGGGACAGAGGTGATTCTGCTTCTCTATCCACTGGAGATCTCTAGTCAGAGCTGTACTTAAAGTAACCAGAAAAAACTCATTCTGTAATCTGTTTACTGATGTCTACTAAGGAGTGAGTTGACAAAATAGCTTTGATACAGCAAAAAACAAATCAAGCAACTAACTATGAGATGCAAATCTAAAGAAATAATGATTTATGAATTCAGCTACTTCTGGAACTCATTAATTTGATTCAAAAAATAGGATATAAAAGGGTCATCATCACATATTCATATTTTTATATCTATTTAGAAAATCAACTCAATTCAATGTAAACAAGCATAAGCAGTTAACCCATCCTTGTTCACCTTTCGAGTCCCAAGAATAACAAACATTAAAGTTAATGGAATGCCTTGGATTTCAGCACTTTTCAATCTTTTGTTTCCTAAGTACACCTATGGGCATTTTTTTAAGTGTTTGACACATAACAAGGGCTCTACTGTACCCCTTGAATGGAATCATGGAAAGAAAAGGGCTAAGATATAATGTTATCTAAAGAACATAAGATAACTCCAGAGTCTCTGACGAACTTTTCAAGAGATAGTTAAGGAGCCAGTAATGTTCAGCCTTGCTGTTTCCATTTCCATTCCCATCTAACAGACTTTCTCAGGGTACCACACATCCCTAAGTTCCTGCCAGAACTGTGCTGGATGTCAGTTACTTCCAGAAGTTTTTAAAAAGATCTAGATCATGATCTGGAATATGTTTTTTCCATCCAGATAAGTCAACATGCAGTCTTGCTATGGATTCTCTGATTTGTTAGCACTTTTATACCTTACAAGTGCAAAACCCAACAATATCTTTCACTTTCCACATTACTGTGATTTGAATTTCATTTTATATTTAGCAAAGGTACTCAGGAAGTGTCTGTTCTGTTTCTGGTCTGCTTTTCCTTATTTGAATCCCAAAATGGAGAGAAAGAAAGAGCATCTCCGAATTCTCAACATACTAATGAATTAGATTTTTTAAATAAATCTCTTCCAAATCAATATTGTAAATATATAAATGGAAGTTAAAATATTAATTCAACAAATATTTTTCAAACCCTCTGTGTCTAAAAAGAAACCCATACAGAATTGTCCAATATAGTTGTATATTTCTCTGCCCAAGAAGAGATACAAATACAAATAATTGTATTTCTCTGCAACAGATCCTTTGCATGGGCCTTTCCCTGATATTGTATTCCCTGCCTCCATGCAGGTCATCTGAGGCAGCCAGGGAAGAGGAATGCTACTTGCCTGCATCTTTACAATGGTCCAGAGATGTGATGCAATGCTGGTAAGGTGACTGTATCACCAGCTCAATCTTTTTGGAGGATATTGTCTCCCTGGGTTAAATGTTTCCAACTGACCTGTCCAGAGTGCTGTGGATAAATAGTACTATTTTCTGATTATTATGCATCATTTAATGAGAAAAAGTAGGTGGGATTTGCGAGTTAACAAATATTTTTAATCTATCCATTTCTCTGATGTTTTTGCCATCCTACAGCTCTGGCAGCATGAGGTAAAAAAAAAAAGTGCAGGATAATTCCTATCTTAATTAAACTTTCCATATTTTAAGTCTGATTTCCTAATAAAATTCAGCTAGTACTAAACCACTGGTTATTTATCTGCTTATTTCTGCGAGGGTTAACAGCAGGTCTGTCGGCTCTCTGGGAGAAGATGTTGACTTGGGAAAGTGAAGCTTTGTTCTGTGCAGAGATAGCAACACTGACAAACTGAAAACATCTCGTGATAATGATCTCCTTTGCAACCTCTTTCAGTTTTTAATTTTCCAGAGGAGGCATAAGGGGGATAAAAATATAACTTGTTCTGTGCACATCTAAGTAGTATAAAAAAGTCCACCGGGAGGAGAAGCTCTACAGTCCTGAAGAGCCTCATATAGCTACTCAATAAAGCATGTTCTCTAGTCTCTGAGCAACCTGAAAAAGTAAAAACCATTGAGGTAGAAACTGCCATCCAAGAGCTGCCAAACTTCATTTGGCAAAGCATCAGCAGTGGTCTGAACTACAAAGAGAAGTAGTGAAGAAATTTGTAGAGGACCAGACAGCTTACAAGGAGGCTTTACAGTCACTGTAATGCAGGAGTTCAGACGCAAAATTTATTTTGATTTCCTTATTTGACCCTTTAAGTTGGCTGCCTCTGGTAAAATACTGTAGTTGGGATTTTCAAGTCACTGAATTCTTCCTTGAGTTTCTTCCTGAGATTTATACAGGTTGATATGCTATGTTCATAGAAAAGTTTAATGCTGGAGAGAATTTTTATTCCAAGCCAATGCTGGTGTTAACCTGTTGACATGAATTTGATTTGGTAACACTTTAACCTTAAATAAGTATTATCGAAAGGAGAATAGCTTTTCTTGATTTTACAGTTAATCATTTGCATAAAATTGATCCTAGGTTTCCTTTTTTAACAGAAGTAATGTGAGTCAAGCCATTACTGGCCCTTGTAGAGGACATCAGTGATTTCATGTAAAAGCCTCACTAGCATCCTTGACTAGTCTCAGGATCTTGCCCTTTTAAAAAATGTCAGTTGTGTCATTAATGCCTATAATTAAGGGGGACTATAACTCCAAGCAAATGATTTAGTATCTAAAACCAACAAATGTAAAATACACTTCAGCTCCCTGTGATCACCCCATCAGCAAAGGGTGGGAGAAAAAGACAAATGAAAACCTTCAAAGGTAGCAAGACCCTGTCAACCTGCTAAGCTGAAGTGGTACCAGAATTGGAACTGTCAGGAAGCACTAAATACTTCCTCAAGAAATGGTTTTCCACAGTAGACATAATACCATTGAAAACACAGAATATTCGACATTAAAAAAGCAACCAACCAACCCAGGACAATGTTCAGTACAATGCATATTGAATTCCATGCTTGCCATCACGCTCTTCTACTTTTGCTTGTGATTTTATTCCACTACACAGTGGAATATAAAAGGAACCATAAAAGGAAGACTCTCTGTTGAAGTGTGATGACATCTTTCAGTGTCATCGCTTAATCACAGAATAACAAAATAATTAAGGTTAGAAGGGACCTCAGGAGCTCTTGAGTCTGTGTCCCTTTCAGAGCTGGGTCAACCAAGAAAACAAATCAGAATAGATGGCACTGGGTGGGTAAAGTGGCCCAAGTCACTCTTGAGTTAATCTGCTCTAAAGTAAACAACAGCACAAACATTACAGTAGAGTGACAGGTAGTAATTAGGCAGAAGACTGCAACAGCAGTATGCAGCAAGAGCTGTACCAGCCTTTTAGCAGCGGGCTGCATGTGGAAAGCCTTAGGAAGTGGAAGTGGGAGAATAAGGAAGTATTTGCCTTTGCTTGACGGAAAAGCAGCAGAGTTTGCTGAGTTGCTTGGTGTGGACTGTGGAACAACATGTGGTGGCCCTGGTAAAACAGGAAGCAGTGAAATCTGCTGAGCTTTGGTTACTGAAGTGGTAAATTACAGAAAAGAGGAAAGGTTTGTGCCACTCCTGCCCCAGATTAGGTCAGTAAGAAACAGTCATTGAAGAAAGTCACGCTGCCAGGAGTTATCCTAAAACACCATCTATGGGATACATACTTTTCATCCATCTGAGAAGTTAAATTCAAGACAATGTCTAAATTCTTATTTTCTCATGATCTCTTCTCAAAAATAGGTTTACAAAAAATAGCAAAGTCAGTGTAGGACAGGGCAACTTAGAGAATGAAAGTAAAGCCTGGGGAAGGTATTTTCTAAAGCAACAAATGTGTATAAAAACTATAGATAAAGATATATGGGTGAGTCATGTTGATGGTTTTGTGGATGCCATAGTCTCATCATTATCTTCTCTACCACCATTGATCATGCTCCACCCCTCCACAAAAATTAGTAATGAAACCAGTAAAGGACCAAAGAAACTATTCAAGTCTACACTAACTGAACATCTGAGTCAAAAGTCACATATTTGGCATCAACTTTGGTAAACTGTTACTTCCCATTAGGTTGAATTTGGTGTTGTTTATTCCCATGAACACTCATCATATATTGTTTGTATTAGAATAGATTCAAGAAGAGGAGAGAAACCATGTCAGAATCTCAATCTCTGAGATTATTCTAATCAAAAACAGCAGAGAAATTTTCAGAGTAGAGAGCAACAGAAATTTTGTGTACAACCTTGCAAACTGGATTTGATTAGAATCAGAAACCTTTAATTTCTTCCAAGCAGCTCTTGTGAACCTAAATAATATGTTAACCTAAATGAATAAATGTTTTGGGTAAGACCTCTGCTGACTTCTATAAAACCATGGAAATGGTGCCTGTGACTTTATGAAACCATCCTGTGGCCTCTGTGTTGACAGCCCATGTTTTATAATAACCAGGGAATGGCTGTTTCACGTGACAGGATAAACAGCCAGATAATCCAGTGAGACAGAACACCTTCCATCTCACTTGGAAGGCATCCCCTAGATGCAGATAACAGCTATTTATCCTACAGTGTGCTCCTGTTCATTTGGCAGCAAAAGCTCTATGAGAGTTGAGCAACCCATGCATTCTGCAGGCCTTTGGTGAACTCTAATAACCCTTTGGCCTGCCACTACTCACTTGTCACGGACTATAAAGGCAGGTTAAAAAATTCTCTTGTGGGCTGGCACTGCCTAGAGCCACAATTTTGCAAACAGTTGTTTATCTGGGTGTCTTCCATCGCACTAGAATAACCCCAGGACTGGGACAAAAACACCCATTGATAAATGCCCTCCCAGAGAGGCCACATACACAACAATAGCATATGTTCTGCATTTAACTGGGATTTTGCAAACATGCATTGGTAGTAAACACATCAGCTAAGCAATAACTGTAGATGGATGCACAGGCAATGCGGGAGTCTTAGTCAAAGAAAGAACATCTACTGAAAGTTGTACCTATTAACCTAGTGCTTGCTGGCAGCTCATTGCCATAACTTCCAGGGGATGCTGGGACATGTTAAATCAGTGATTTCTGTTTGTGTTTTTAATTGACATTATTCAAATGCAATTTACATTAAATAGTATCTGTGTCTTTTTGGTCAAATATGCAAACTGCACACAGTAAGAGGCAACAGGCACCAACAGTGTAACTCAGATTTCACTCCAACGCCTCTAGCAGTTAGACAACATACCATTAATACAATTACAGTAAGCTATGGCTCAACAAGATCTACTGTTGAGGTCAGAGCACCAAGCAGCTGAAAGGCTTGCACTAGTGTGACCCTTGTTTAAAAAAACTTAATAAAGTATGCATGTGTATATATCTGTTTAGTTAACTGTACCTTTGATCAGAGAAATATCCCGTTAAATGATTAAAATATTAAAGACAGCCATAAAGGAATCCCCATGAAGGTCATGGGATCATGGGGTAATCTGTTATCCCAGATTGGAAGATCTCTAGTCTAATGCCCTACTCAAAGCAAGGTCGGCCATCAGATCAGACCAGGGTGCTCAGTGCTTTGTCCACTTACATTCTGAAATTCCCCAAGGACGGAGGTGACACAACTTCTCAGAGCAGCTTGCCCCACTGCCTGGCTGTCCTCATGGTGGTGCCATTTCTCATTACATTAATCTGGACGTCTCCTGTTTCAGATTATCCTTGTTTCCTGCCCTCCTGCCTTACATTTCTGTCATCTCACTCAAGTTGCAAAAGTCAACCACTAGGACTCTGACATTAAACGTTTATCAGTTTGTAGTCTCCCTATTTTTCCAGCCAAAGTACAGATCCCTGTATGGTAAATTTAGGCTTTCTGAACAGGTAGTGATTTTCTGTAGTCCCCTGACAAGTCGTTGAGGACCACCAGCTGGAAAACATTGTCAAGATACGTTCCCAGCTAAAGGAGAGAAAGAGTTGTCAAGTTTTGGCACAGAAGACTGGGGAGCAGAATGGCAGAGCACTGGTCTAATTGGAAAGATGATCTTTACCAGCAGATAGCTGGCAAGGGAGAAACCAATGAAGTGAATTTATTAAGATGGAGAGGAAAAGGTATAATAGAGAGAACATAATCTCTGCTCACTAATGAGAAAGAGCTGGCACCCAAATTGCTGTAAATCAGTTGAGTTCCAGTTCTTTCAGCGGAGATATATGCTTCTTACACCACCTCAGGATTAGGCTTGAAGTATCTTATCCCCTAAGGAGCTATTCCTTGTCTCATTCTGTGTATCATCTTCCATGTGCCAGCACATTATACACCAACAGGTGCTTGTTATGTCTATACAGTGCTGTGCTGTGTGGTAATTTGTTGCTCACTGACATGTCAGAAATTTTTTAATGATGTGCTTCTGCTGTTCTGAAATAGGGTGAACTCTGAATATTAAGTTTTATTCACATTTAGCATTCATTTAGATCATGTGGCAAATTCAACATTCTCATAGCATAGCTCAAACTCTTTTTGACACATTCCTTCTGTTTGAACAAATAATCATTATTCATTTTTACTTCTTTAGCACAAGTCAAAGGTAGAAAAGTCATTGCAAGGACAAACAGTTCTAACAAGAAGTCTGTAGGATGCTAGAAGGAACAGGCAGTCTACTTGTGACACTGTTTAGTGAGATCGAATAAAGGCTACATTAAACAGCTCTTATTTGTCTATAGAATGGAAGGAAAACATGGAAGGATCATATTAAGTTTAAAATAAGAGCTATCCTAGGGATGTGGCAGTGCATATTTACATTCTAAGTCTAGCTGAATCTGCAGTCTGATGCAATTCTGGTATCAGTCACTAAGTCAGAATTCATTCCATGATACCTGTCTAGATCTTTAATTACAACTCCTGTCTAGGCAGGTACTTAAGTACACATTAAACTCTCACTTCAACAGGATCTCTCACATGCTTCCAAGTTAAGACACATGCTTTACTGAGTCTTGCTTAATCATGGCAAAACCTGACTAATTTCTAAGTCAAACTAAGTAAAAATTCTCACAGATTAAAAGAAATTCAGACTGGCCCCTCAAACTAGGTGCAATATCCCATGCCAGGGTAGATAAGGCACAAGCATTAAATAGAAGCATGGCACAACATGATTCACATAGTACTGATTTTTAATGAGGCTGTTAGGTAGATCCTTCACTGGTGTCTGACATGGCACCATCAAAGCTACCGACAGTGGAAAAAAAGGACTGGCTACTCATGAAGAGTTTAGGGATATAGTTAGGTCATGTAGAAAGAAAACTAGAGAACAAAGGCACAACTTGAACTCACTCTAGCCACTTCTGTCAGGGATAACAAGAAGTGCTTCTAAAAATACATCAACAGCCAAAGGAGGGGCAAGGAAAACCTCCATGCTTTGTTGGACATGGAGGGGAACATAGTCACCAAAGATGAGGAAAAGGCTGAGGTATTTAACACCTTCTATGGCTCAGTTTTCAACAGTAACAGGCTGTCCTCAGGACAAGTGGCCTCTGGAGCTGGTAGGCAGAGACAGGAAGCTGAAAAGCCCCCCTGTAATCCAGGAGGGAACAGTTAGCGACCTGCTGAGCCACTTGGATCCTCATAAGTCTATGGGACCAGATGGGATCCACCTAAGGGTGATGAGGGAGCTGGTGGAAGAGCTCACCAAGACGCTCGCCATCATCCATCTCTCATCTCCATCTCCGCTCTCCCAGTTCTGGCTCACTGGGGAGGTCCCAGATGATTGGAAGCTGGTGAATGTCACACCCATCCACAAAAAGGGCTGCAAGGAGGACCTGGGAAACTACAGGCCCATCAGCCTGACCTCAGAGCCTGGCAAGGTTATGGAGCAGATCATCCTAAGTGCAATCACACAGCACCTACAGGATGGACAAGGGATCAGACCCAGCCAACATGGGTTTAGGAAGGGCAGGTCCTGTCTGACCAACCTGATCTCCTTTTATGATCAGGTGACCTGCCTGCTGGATGAGGGGAAGGCTGTGGATGTGTCTACTTGGACTTCAGCAAGGCCTTTGACATCGTCTCCCACAGCATAACTCCTGAAAAAGCTGCAGCCACGGCTTGGACAGGGGCACTCTGTGCTGGGTCAGGAACTGGCTGGAGGGCTGGGCCCAGAGAGTGGTGGGGAACGGGGCTGCATCCAGTTGGGATCCGGTCACTAGTGGTGTCCCCCAGGGATCAGTGTTGGGCCCAGTCATGTTTAATATATTTATCGGTGATTTAGATGAGGCGATTGAGTCCACCATCAGCAAATTTGCAGATGACACTAAGTTGGGGGGAGTGTTGATCAGCTAGAAGGCAGGAGAGCTCTGCGGAGGGACCTGGACAAGCTGGAAAGTTGGTCTGATTCCAAGGGGATGAGGTTCAACAAGGCCAAGTGCCGGGTCCTGCACTTTGGCCACAACAACCCCCTGCAGTGCTACAGACTGGGCACAGAGTGGCTGGAGAGCAGCCAGGCAGGAAGGGACCCGGGTGTCTGGATTGACAGGAAGCTGAACAGGAGCCAGAGTGTGCCCAGGTGGCCAAGAAGGCCAATGGATCCTGGCCTGGATCAGGAACAGTGTGGCAGCAGGACCAGGGAAGTGATTCTTGCCCTGTACTCAGCACTGGTGAGGCCACCCCTGGAGTGCTGTGTCCAGTTCTGGGCCCCTCAGTTCAGGAAGGACATGGAGGGGCTGGAGCAGGTCCAGAGAAGAGCAACGAGGCTGGGGAAGGGACTGGAGCACAAGTGGTGTGAGGAGAGGCTGAGGGAGCTGGGGTTGTTTAGCCTGGAGAAGAGGAGTCTCAGGGGAGACCTCATCACTCTCTGCAACTCCCTGAAAGCCAGGTGGGGGTTGGTCTCTTCTCCCAGGAACCAGCAGTAGGACAAGAGGGCTCATTCTTAAGCTCTGCCCAGGGAGCTTTAGGTTAGATATTAGGAAGAAATTTTTTACAGAAAGAGTAATCAGACATTGGAATGGGCTGCCCAGGGAAGTGGTGGATTCTCCATCCCTGGAGGTGTTTAAGATGAGACTGGATGCGGCATCAGTGCCACAGTGGGGCTGGATCAAGCGTTTGACTTGATGATCTCAGAGGTCTCTTCCAACCCAGTTGGTTCAATGATTCTATGAAAACAATACCAATAGGCAATTGTTCAAATTTACTGGCAGAACAGTGGGATGGCAAAGTGAGGTGTGCAGAGGCTTCACTACCCCAGCTCTTATCTCTGCCACCTCATGCCAATGAGGTACAATTGCAATACGGTCTTCAACACAATAAATCCTATTCACGGATTCTCTGCACAGCAAACGGCAAGGGAGAACTACATTTACTGTCATGCTAGTGCTCCTGGTGTAGCCTTTCCTCATTCATCAGTTCAACAACTAATCCATCTGCCGGACACCAAATGAGATCCAAATTTCTTAGAGAAGTCTCAGTTAATACACGTGCAGTCAAGGTATGCAATTTAATTCTCTATGATCTGGCTAAACCAAACTGGATTTTTTTTCCATTGAGTTTAGTGGATTATCTCCATTCCAGATTTCAGGTTTCCAGTTCCTCCTGTTGAGATGCCTTGGTCTATTAATTTAAAAATACACCTTTGTTTATGAATATAAAAGGTGGAAAGACAGTACCAAGTTGTTTCTGCTCAAACTTCCCAAGTAAGTACAGTCCAGGTTCAGAAAAACTTTAGCTCTATTAAAAACTGAAGCTGTATTTTTTTTTTAAATCTAGATCAAAACCAATTAGCTTTAATTCTAATTCACTTTAGATTTAGCTATAACTATTCATAACATTATAATATTCAGGAGCATTAGAGTACTGGCTTTATTTGAAGTATTCCGGTTCCACTGTGATTAGATTTGGGGTGTGAAATGTTGGGGGTTTTTTTGAGGAAAATAGTACTGAAAAGAAATAAAAATGCTTAGAGAAAATATTTAGAGAAAAGTATTAGAATGTTGCTGCCAGTGACAAACCTGTGCCATGTCTTATAAACTCTGTCACTCCAACACTAAAAAATACAACAGTTACAGGGCCTTGAGATATCTGTGAAAATTAACTGGTGAGAAATGCAAAAAATATATCTGTTTATATAAAGAATAAAAAAGGAAAATCAAAATTCATGCTAAAGATATATGAAGTGATAACAGATATATAGATAATATACTTTAGCCATCCTGCTCTTTTCTCAGTTGTCATAAACAGTGGTCACTACTGACTGCAAGGAGTACAAAGGAAGGAATGAAAAAATGTGCCTTTATAGTGCAGCTGGAGGTTGGTGCTTACATTCATGAAACATTTATGACAACAAGGGCTTAAAATCTCCCCAAAGACCATACACTGACAAACCAGCACAGAGTTGGATGTGTTTCAGATTAAAAGCCGTAACCAACAGGAGTTAGGCTGTGAAGAGGAAGGTAAGCTCCTGTTAACTCTCCTCTGTATGGACCTCTGCATGCATTTTCATTACTGACCATTAAAAAGAGGAATTGCCCAAGAGAGGTAGTGAAGACTCTTGAGTCACTCAAGAAACAACATCATTTCAACTTTTCTTCTCCTTGGTCCTCCTGCTGTTATGTGATGTTCATCTTCCTTCCCTCGGCCTAAACGAACACAGAATCTCCATAGTTTTAACACCAAACAGAAATCTAAATTGCATAGAATAGTTATTTTTAGGAAAGCATAAACACTCACATGGTTAAACACAAATAAGAAAAAGGAATGTCCCTTATCTCCAAAAAAGGATAAAACAAATAGCCCGGTTTTCTCCTCTTTTCCACCCCAAATGCAGGATTTGTCACAGAACGAACATGCAGTTTGCTTTGCAGATTCTGATCAGGCAGAAGCAGTTTTTAGGTATGGGAGGAAACACAGAGCAACAGAGTTCAGTGCTCTATCTACATGAACTCTGATTTAAAGTCAGAGACAGTATTAGGGCTCATATAAATTTTAAACACATCTGAATTGCACCACAAAGGAGCCTGATATGGAAGAGGAGATTCTGCATAGAAGTGAACTTTGTTTCTGAAGATGTAGCTGTGTGGGCCTGATAACTCAGAAACTGCAGCCATGCAACCTTGGCAAACCTTTGTTCATCTGCTGCCTGTCTGGCTTGTGAGGTGGTTGTGCCTTTGACTACCTTTCAGGCCTAGCAAGGCTTTCACACAATTTATCATCCTTAAAAGATATCATGGTTTCAGGCATCAAAAAATGCTTATTTTGCTCCTGTTGCCAACTGGTTTATCAAGATTTACCAAAACTTCAAGCTTTTCATATTGTTTTCCTGACATGTGGTATCCAAAGAAGCAGAGGATTTATAGCTTCAGATGTTACTGGTTGGAGTAAAATAGAGCAGTGTCAGTTGTTCTTTACTAAATCCTATTTTACTTCACTGATTTTGTGTCTGTGCATGCTATCCCCCATCTGACCTGCTTCATGACCTGCTTCCACTGCCTATGAAGCAATTAGGTGAATGGAGCTTGCAGGCTGGCACGGTACAGTCCTCTTCACATTTGCAGTCACTGGCCTCAATAAATGTCTTCTCTCTAAACTGCTTTTGTTAAATAACTTGATAAACTAGCAAAGTCAAACAAAAAGCACATTTCCAACATGGTACTCTACCTATTGATGAAGACATGAGATCTGACATCTGCAAAAAATACTTTCTCTGAAAATAGATGAAAACTTAATTAAAACCTTTTCCAGGGAAGAATGTACTGCATGGTTGTTAATTCAAGGCTTATGGTATTCTTAAAATACTTTTTTTAATTGAGTTTTGAAGTACTAAGAAAACTTGTCATTATACCTATGACTTAAAGACTCAATCTGCTTTTGTATTTTCCTTCACAATTAGGCGAAAGCTCCCAGGCCTAACTCGGAGCTGGTATTTTTCCTCAAGTCTGAAAGTATGGTTTGTTTCAAAACGGCATCAAGAAAAAAAGGCCATCAGCATTTCAAATCATCTCTTTGGCACAGGACTACACTACTGATTTCTTTCTCTCTGCCTGAGCCACATGAGCTACCTGTCCCTTTCTCCCACAGCTAACTCTCACCATTCAACTTTCTGTGTTGGGCTCTGGAGCAGAGCTCGCTGGGTACCAGCTCCAGAACAGGGCTTGGCTCTAAATGAACACAAGAGAGCTCACTGGGGAGATGGGGGCTGGGGTAGTACGTGGGACACTTTCTTTGCTTGACTCCAGGTCACAGCAGCAAGTTCCAAACGTGACCTGCAAAGGGGGAAGGGAAAAAAGGGAAGAGGACAGGGTTAACTGCACATACCATTGAGGAAAGCCTGCAGAAGGGCTAAGCAGCTGTTGGGAGTCAAGGGGATGACTTTGAGGAGTGAGCATCCACTAAATCTGAGCTTGAAGGCAACCTAAAGTTGTTTGAAGGCAACCACAAGTGCAATTGCCAATACCAGTGGGGGAGGCTTGGTATCACTTCAGGACTTGCTGTCATACATGGATGACTTGGCCATCTGAGAGTGTAAAGGTGGCAGTATCCAGGTATTTGAGCTTGAAATGGAAATGTGTCTGCTCAAGAGTTTATCCTGGCAAGCAGGAAACAGAGCCACATGTCTCAGGCTCAAGCAGCCCACCTGAACACATTCAGGCACCCAATTTTAACTTTAAACAGACAAACAGTGCCACTTGCCTGAGAGAGCACCAACAACCCACTGAGCTGTTGTTGTGGCGGTTAATAAAAATACACTAACAGTCAAGTTCAGAGCAAAATGCAAGTCTCTCTTTATTTTTACCATGTGCCTTTTTATATCCCTTGTTAGTAGCAAGCAGTAACTTTTTTTAGGTAAGCGAACAACAGTGTTTTAATGGGTTATTATTTATTGCTGATATATTTGGCAAGGCTCAAGGCTATATTGAGGTTCTCACAGGACTGAATCTAAGCACTCCACAGCTGTCTTTTCTTTCTTTAGGGCTTTGTACATAGTTTTCTTATCTCAAGGATATACCCGCAAGTTTCCCAAGTCAATATTTCCTTCCAGAGAGTGGACAGACTTGCTGTCAACCCTCACACTGAGCAACAGCTGGAAAGCTGTACCACGACAATGCTGATCTCCCTGAAGGGTGACAAGAGGAAAAAGTTGAGCATTTCTGTCTTTGGGAATTAAATTACGGTCTTGTTGTGTGTGAAGACCACCAGCACATTGGGGAAGCTGCAGCTCCTGGTGAAGGAGCTGCCCAGCAGGCTTCCAAGTGACAGCTGTAGCTGCAAAGAGAGGAGCTCCAGCTTAGCAAGAGAACAGAATGTCTTCAGCCACTTTGGGAGGCTGCAACATCTTGCTGTATCTACAAATATAGGAGAAAAATCTCCCAAGTGGTGTAAATCTGCATGGCATCCATAACTACAAAAGATAAATGCAAGTTTATATAAAAGGAGGAGTAATCTCAGTTTTCACAGACACCCATAAAGGTCTCAGGGCAGTAATGATCAGGTTGTCCTATTTGTGTGACTACAACCACAGTGGTACTTTGGCCCAGATGTTGCCCCTATGCTGCTAGGGCAACTACTAGTAACAGAAATAACTAATTCTCACAAAGTTTTACCACTCTGTTTGCACTATGAGACCTACACCATGTCCTACAGAACAAGGAGTACTGGCAAATCTATTAATGCTTCAGCCACAAGATGCTGTCTTGGTACAGTTATTTGGCTTTTACTTGATATAAGTTTTCTTCTGCTTTACATGAGATGGTAGCTGTAGCTTAGGTGGCCTCAATCAAGTTTTATGCTCTCTGGAAATCTGAGTTAATTTTGAAAATGAAGACAGATAAGCCAGCCTCTCTTTTACATGTTTATAATTTAGCACATGTTAATTATCTCTTCAAATATGGGTATGTTTATTTGACTTTCATACCTTTTTTTCCTTAACTCATACCCAGCTCAGATCTCTGATCTATTTAAGAGGTTTATGCCAGCACAAGAAAGGTTCAGACATGAAATAGTAAATAGAGGGAGAAGGGAGAACAACAGAATTGGACCCTGAGAAGGGAAGGGAATCATACCATAACACAGAAGTTAAACTGTGGAACAGGTTTTGAGTTTTTTGCTGGCACTAGTCTAGTAGTTTTTGTGATATCCCAGCCTGAGCCTCAATAAAAAGCACTTAAAATGCAGAAATGCAGTGCTATGTACAGCAACTTCTGCTCTTTCAGACTTTTTTTTCTTCCCAAACAGCAATAGTATTAGTAGATTATTTTCTGTAATAAATAATCTGAAGTAAAAAAAATCCCTTCTGGAATGACCCAGCTCTGACTAGACTGAAGTGATGTGTTTTATCTCTGTCATCTGATATTACACATTGCAGCATGGCATGGCATAACACATCAAACAGTATTTAGAGTCATAGAATGGTTTGACTTGAGAGGGACCTTAAAGACCATCCAGTTCCAACCCCCCTGCCATGAGCAGGGACACCTTCCACGAGTCCAGGTTGCTCAGGTCCCCATCCTATCTGGCCCTGAATGCTTCCAGGGATGTGGCATCCACAGCTTCTCTGGGCAACCTGTTTCAGTGTCTCACTACCCTCACAGTAAAGAATTTCTCCCTAATATCCAACTTAAACCTACAATCTTGCAGTTTAAATCCACTCAGATGGTCTCGGACCTGATCTTTTTCTACAGTGGGTGATTCTTCATTCTCATAGTCCCTGTCTTTGCCTCCTGTGATTTGGGTGGTCTGGCTGGAGCACTGGCCACTGCAGACCAAGGCCAAAAAGATTGAGTATTTCAGCCTTTTCCATGTCCTAGGTAACCAGCTCTCCCCTTCTTTCTGGAGAAGGCCCACATTTGCCCTAGTCTTCCTCCTATCACCAGCGTACCTACAGAAGCTTTTCTTCTTGTCCTTTGAGATCCCTGGCCAGATTTAATTCTATCAGGGCTTCAGATTTCCTAACCTGATGCTGGGCTGCTTGGACAATGTTTCTGTATTCCTCAGAGTTTCTCTGTCTTTGATTCCACTCTCTGTAGGTCAAAAAATGTCAAAAAATTAAATTAAATGTTCTTAAGTCATCTAACCCCCCAACATTTTGTGTCTTTCTCCCAGTAGCACTGGTTGAACTGCAACCTAGCTGGCTTTGTTGAACGGAAACAGAATTGCCATCAGAAATTCTGCTAAGAAATTTTTATTCTGCTTTGCCTTCTACTTCTGCTAGTAACTCTCAAACGTGCAAACAGGTGACAAATAGGTTTGATATGGCCTGAAGCTGGAACAAAAGCGTTTTATGCCCTGTTCATCCAGGTGTGAAGGACAGCACAAGGTACAAGTGGAAGGGCTAGTGAGCGAGGCCTCCAGTGACCTAATGGTGCTTAGGAGGGACCAAGGGGCAGTACACAATTATTGCAGTGTGCCTCCAGTAGACCTGCTGTCAGTCCACTGAAAACTGAAACCGCACAGTGCTAGACAATGCAGATTAGAAACATGCTGAGGTACTGGGGTTTGACCCTCTGTTTGCAAGTCTGATTTAACAAAATTCAATGTTTTTATCCTATCTGGTTAGGTTGCACTGATGTTGTTAAGACGGACGAAGGAAGTTACATTGCCCTGATTCTTTCTGGGTCACTTCTTAGCTGGTACTAATACTTTTTAGCCTTGATATCAAATTTGGGCCTAGTTCTCCAAGAAGTATTGTCAGTATTGTGGACTGGACTTATGAAAAGAAGTGAGTTCATTTTGTCATAGATAAAGCTTGCAATATTACAGAAGACAAACTGCTTATGCAGATGCCTTCACCTGGAATACTTTCTGTGCATCTTTCATTATCATCCTGTTTTCCAAAGAGAATGAGCAGTCAAGCCTGCAGAATTGATGTTCAGCTTTAATTGCTAGTGCTTATCTTTTGCCTTATCACAGACAAACATTCCCATATATTTTAGTCTTGAATTAGTTCAAGTTTTTCCCTCATCTGTTGTTAATTCAAATCCTTTGTTACTATAGTCACTTTCTTTCTTTTTCTCTTTCATCACCTGTCACTTTCACTCTCACTCTGTGCCAGTCTTTACCCTACCTCATAGCCGCAGAAAAAAGACCCCAAACCAACCCCCTCCATAGCAGGGAAGAACACATTTTGGATGACCTATATATTCCCACCTTATCTTCCAATATCTGTTTCTACAGTGACTGTAATGAATACACACACAAATCAAGCAACCTCGCTTTTTTAACATCAGTTTTTTCACTTTTCTGTTTTCTGGAGGCAATGAATTTTAATGTCTATGCATCCAAGAGACACATAACAATGTCAGGTCACAGCACAGGATCAGGAGAGATGAAAAACTATCTCAGCTGTTTTACTTACTGCAGTCCTTGCTGTATCAGAAGCTGAGCCTCAGAGATTGAGAGCAGTGCTCTTTGGTATTCAGTCTCTGACTAGGATTTGAGTATTCCTACACATCAAAATGTTTCAGACCCAAACTCTGACACTAATTTCCTCTGTTTTCTTGGGAAATCATCAAATCTGTCCGTGCTTTTGTAATGGGAAGTAACAATTCTTGCCTGTCCACTGGAGGATCTTTGAGATGGCAATCAGTTTTTATTACTAGTCTCTACAATGCCAAACTCAACAGAACACTTATCTAGATCTGCAGGAATTACTGTATTACAAACACTGGGAATAATTAGGAATAGGCAGTGATACTGTTTTGTGTCATGGGTCATCTCAAGTACAACTTTTGTTGTCACAATGAAGGATCGTCTTGGGATTAGATGTCAAAAGCTGTAAGCATAGTCAGAAAATGGCTTCACCTAAATTCCCAGTAAGGTATTTATTTTCTGAAAACATTAGGGACAAACAAAAAACCTGGGACATACTAGAGAGTGAGTTTATAGTTCATCCTGTGCTCTGGTTGTGTAGGTATGCAAGAGACATACCTACACAATGGAAATTAAATCAGACAAGACTGGGGGTGTTGATTTACCATGTTAGTAGTTCTGCTGTGACCAGCTGTGTGAAATAACCTAGCAGCTGCTCAACTACACTGACCAGGTAAGCATGTGAGCCTTAAACAGACATGTAGTGTGGAGACTGGCTGTGCAGTATGACTGTTGAGACAGAGAGGAAATTCCTCAATCCCTCCCAGCACTCATCACATCATTAACCAACATTTATCTACATCTTCTAGCAGCTGTCTTTCTTTTAGAAGCAATTAAACAACTGAATAAATTCTCACCTACAGTAGCTGCTAGAAACAGAGTCCTTTTAAGACAAATTAAAAAAAAAAAGCCAGCAAACAAACAGTCCAAAATACAACAGTAGATATTTCATGAAGAGTGGGGACACTTTCCATGTTGAGGAGCAAGTTCTGCAAGCTCCACTCAGCTTGTTCATTATGTAGAGTACATGATGAAGTCACAGTAGCAGATTGTGCAAGTGTTGGTCAAGTTAATAAACTGGCAGCAGCCTCCTCCCATCAATTTTGCGTCCCATGCAGCTAAATCTAACATACAGACCTCTGAAAGTCCAGCTAACTTGAAAGAGCAGATGGCTCATATTGGAGAAGACTGAGGCAGACTGAATAAGAAGCACTTTGAATAATTCACCATTCACCACCTTCTTCCTTAGGGAGTTATGTGGCCTGTATTACACAAGCACCATGCAGTTTGCCTCTTCCAGCGAAGCAGTGGCCTGCAACTGTGCCAAATTTATCTGTTTATCTATCAAATATCAAGAAACAAATTATTTGCCAGAATCACACAGTAAAGCTGGTACTTAACTAACTGAATCCTTTCTCTTCCTAACTGTGACAAGGTGCTCCTTTGAGGTGCTCTCCCCTTTTGGAAGACTGGCAATTGTACAGGTTGTTTCCTTACTGAAATGGCCATTCCCTCAGGACTAGCAAGAAGCCACACCTATCCTGTCAGATCCGGGCTGAACTACACTGACCTGGCACTTGTGACTGCCGAGCCTAAATAGCATCAACTGTTATGCCTCAGAACAGAACAGATGCCCCTCAAAACAGTCACAGCTGTTTTCATACACAACAGCCGTCTGCTCATGCAACACAGATGGCTGAGAGCAGAGCAGCTCTGGGCTTTGCTCTTTTCACTGGCTCCAGGTCAAAATAAAATGAGGGGTTTGATCTTCATGTTGTAAGAGACACGACCTCTGAGGAAGGCTTCTGCAACTTGTGTCACAGTCAGCACAAACAGGCAGAGCAGCTTCAGAGCACTGCGGGGACTGTTCCAGCTACTGGGACATTCTCCCAGACGAGAGCGAGGTGTCCACACAGCACACCCCTCCTCTAAGCACATGCACAGATACAGAAACAAAGAGCTGCTGGGGATGGACCCTCATGTGCTCAGATGTAAGAAGAAAGGAATATTTTTATGATTACGCTTTACAAAATTGTGAAACACTCAGACACCGCAGCAGTATCTGAGAAGAGATTTAAAAAAAAAAAAGGAAGCAAGCCGCGTAAATAATGGAAAAAATATGGCTTGAAGAAGAGTACAGGCCTACAGATCTAGGACTTGTGGCCTCTAGATTCTCATTCCTCCAACTCATCTGGGATGCATTTAGCTGACTGTGTCGCACTGGTTTATATTCTGAGGCTCCTATTCAGCAAAATAGAGTTTGAGCAAGATTGAAATCTGGTTTCAAGTATGTGGATAATCCAGCTGAAGTAAAAAAGATAACTTACGTGTCTAAAGTGAAGCATATGCTTAAATGTCTTGCTGAATAGGATTAAGGTAACCAAGAAATTTTCTACAGTTAAAAGATTTGCCACTGATATACATTCATTGTGCTCCTGAAACACCCAGGAACATGTGAATTTTACTTCCAGCTTTACAGGAAGACAGAAACTACAGTGATGTAGAAAATGGATATGTCATAGAATCATAGAATGGCTTGGGTTGGAAGAGATTTGGTCACAGGAACCCCTGCACAGCCCGAACTCACCCCAGAACCCTCTTTCAGTCACCTCTGGTGCTGCCTCAGGGACAGGGAGGGTAGACACACTGAAATCAGAACCATGTTTCTGATTCAGGTTGTAAATAGCAAGCAGATTATTGCTCATCTTTACATGAACCCCATTTAATATAAGAATTACATCAGTCTGTTCTATTGTCATTTCACTTATATGGGTAGAACAACATAACTTACCAGGAATTCATGTCTTCATCTTATGCTTTAAAAAATGCATCCACAGACTGGAGTTGAGTAAACTTGAAATTCACTCCCTGACTTTGCTTTCCTAGTCCTCAGCACGAGGCAAGGTTATGAGCTGCAGATTAAGTTTGCCAGAACTTTCAAAAGAATATGCTCTCTTCTTCCATTCAGGTGAATCTGGCGCCTGGGTTGTTTATTCTCAGCACCCTTCATGTTCTGCACATCTTCACAAGTGTCCTCAGCTTCTTTTTGATACTGTACTTGAACACATGTATCTATACCACTCCTTAGGAGGTGATCATGGATTCTGGAAATTGAGAATTTTCTTGGAATAGAGGCGTTTTGAAGCTTTAAAATCACTTGTATCACTTCATGCTTTGACTGATCCTGACTCATTTCCTTGTCTGTTTCTGAGAAGCTGGTATAAATCCCTCCACTCTAAAGCCATGCTCGCATTATCATAGCAGAAGGTCACACAACTCAAACACAGTGAGACAGACTAGTAAGTAATCTCACTTTTTAATGGACATCAAAGATCTCATGACTCATTCTGTACTTATCACACACAGCATTCTTATTGGTCTTGCTTTATTCTTTCATGAAAAAAATTAATAGAATGTGAAACAGGCAAAGACAGCAAAATCAAAACTGCAAGTCAAAAACCAGTGATACTGAAGCCCAAAGCTGCTTAATCTTTTGCCATAGAGCTTGTCTAGATTTTCCCCACATAATCAAGGTCAGGGTTTAGACAAATAGGACAGTGACTAGGAGAAGAACCAGCACAATGAGAAGGAAAAAAATTAATCATACCTGTGAATTCTAGCCCAACTTTCAAGTGACTGTATGGTTGTTTCCTGTATACAGATGAAGTGCTACATTCAACTTAACAGATGTACATGTTCTGTGAAATAGTCTCCTGTGAATTTGCATTGTAACAACTATCCAGGGAACAAGGAGAAGGACGAATGAAATCTCCAACTGCAAGTCCCTTTGCTTTGGGCCTTTAACTGCTCCTGTTTATGTTCTAAAACTGGGACGTTATGCTGTACCTGCCAGCCAGTGTTACATGTGTGAATCTTGTCAGATAAAGTTAGTCCAGCGCAAAAAACTCCCTGCATAGATAAGCTGCTGGCTTTCAGTGGCATTCCTCACTGTAGTCTAACAATAATTTATTTTATAGGGACTTCCCATAATCAGGAATTTGCTCTTTCTTAAAAATAAAACTGCAAGTAGGTCTCAGATGCTTATTTTTTACAAATAAGGTCTCAAAAAGTTTTCCTTTGCTGTCTCCTTGATTTAATGTACATTATTTTGAATAAAAAGTTCTTTGGGAAGTGAGTGGAGGCTCTTAACATGGTACAATTAGGAAACATTATAGTCCTATGAGAAAAGCAAGGACAAGACTATCGACTGAGTCTCCAATATGAGATGAAACTTGTTCTATCTCAGATCAGTGACCTGAACAAAAGCAGTGAGATGTAATGCCCCAATGCTTTTCAATTCTATTTTTCAAAGAAGAGACAATCCCCATTGCTCCTTCTCTGCTGGACCAAGCTTTATGTTTGCTATGGCAAGAGAGAACAGTTGTTGTTTCTGTTGTGCTCTCACTTTCTTCATTCCGTACTCTGGTCCTGAACACAGAGCTGACTTCTACTCTGTGAGGGTGTTTCTCAAAGACTCTTTGTTCCAAAACTTTAGAGTACTTAATGTGCTTAATTTTTTGCTCCAGCTGAATATCTGATGAAATCTCAAAATGTTGAATGTGAAAAGAAGTTCACACTCATCTATAATATGGTGGGATGAGAGAAAAACATGAACAGATACTGTGCACACAATAACATTTGACTAATTACTGACAAATTGGCTTGGCAGAAACCCACAGTCATGCACGTGGGAGGGAGGATGCTCAATTCAGGCAAGGACTCACACCGCCCTAATTGGGGCTGGCAAACAATACTGGACAAATTGTGGCAGACACATATTTGCCCAATAAAGTGGCAATGCCACTAAAAGAATACAAGTTGCTTAGTTCATTTGCACAGGGCTACCTTCTGAGAATGACCTTCTGCCTTGCCTGCTCTCCATTCGAGTCTACAGTTGGGAAAGCCAAACCCTTTATTTCCAAACACTGCTACCATTAAGTGGTGCAGAGAAATTGGCATTCAGAGCAGCCAAGAATCCAACAGATAGCTTGCACCTCTGAATTCTGCAAAAAAACTATTTGATGCAAAAGCGTGTTGACTCAGTGGGCAATTGGACATAAGTGGCACTAGCAGAAGCTTGCAAGTGCTCCTCAAAGTTGTTATGAGTTAGAGTTTTACGTCTACAGCCAAGAATGAGCATAAATGAAAGCACGTAATAACTGGCATTTTCAGGTTGTTGAAGTGGTTACAGTGTGGTGCTGTTAAGTGCAAATCCAGATGGTTGAGAGTCATAAGGTACAATGAGATTAATTCTTTTTAAGGATACACCTCATGGATAATCCTACTAAACCCATGAAGACAATACTTGGTACTCTCAAAGACTGTGGTAGAAACAGGTAGAAACAAATAGAAATAGATGGAAAAGAGAAACAGGGATGGACATGTCCTCTTCGGCCATTTGGAAGAAATGTTGCTCTCCTACTAACTATTCAGCCAGTAAGTGTCTCCATCAAGTAATTGGTCAGTCAGAGCCACATGTGGCTTTGGGAGAGCAACTGGAGGTGGGTTATAACTGAAATGCCTAGATGGATACTCTAATCCACTCTGAACAACTAAGGTGTTAGTGGCTGCATTCTGTTCCTAGAATGGAATGTCTAAAGCAAAACTTTAAAAAAAAGTCATGAAGGCACTGGGCAAAACACAGGAGGCTTTCAGCTGTGTTATGCCACATCAATCTATGGAGAGATCTATGAACAAGAAGAGCGAAGCAGTCAGCCATGACTCAAGGAAAAAAAATATCACTTTTTTTCTTTTTGTGGTTCTACTCCTGCTGTCTGAATTCACAAAACTGATCAACAGCCCTGGAGCAATTCTAATTTTCTGTTGTGTGCTCGTGATCTTAGCCACTCAAATCTAGCTGTTGCCCATACTCCATCCCTTGACTTCATGGGGCATAAGCAAGTAATTTGCTACCTACCTTGCAGATGAGAAGCCAGAATTATACACTCAAAAGCCAGCCTGATTTTAGCTTTTAGTACTGCAATCCCAAGTCAAGGCAAATGTCTCTGCTATCTCCCTGTGAATGGTTTGCACTCCTTCCTTTGCAATGCAGTTCTTTATATCTTCCTGTACATTTCCTCCTTCAGCTCTCCACTGCCAACTACCTCAGACTTTTCAGTACAAGGTTAAGAATGCTTTGCTGTCATTCTTGTCTCATTGTTTTTGAAACTGTGCAGTGAGCAGGACATGCTTCAGTTACTATTCAGCCACTATTCAGTCTTGGTCTAAATGCCAACAAAGTGAAGAAGGGAAGAGAACAACAAGCCAACAAACTCAGAGACAATGAAGTTAAAAGTAGGCTGTCACATTCAGATCTTTGTTGCATTCTCCACTTCATGCAGACCTTTGACTCGGGCATCTTAGGCGGAGTGGGGGATAAGTCTAGCCTTATTTTCATGGCACTGATGAATTAACTCATTCAAAACGGGGAAAGTAAATATTATGATGCTTGGCACTGTGTTCCTATAGCTTTGATGTTCTTTGAAGTTTCATGCTGCTTCAAAGCAGGAAGAGCAGTGACTTGTGCTGTTCAGATTACAAAGGCCTGCCAACAAGGGTGTAGCTCACATACTGGTCTTCTAAGGGCCTGAGGGGCACTGTCATCTGGCACTCAAGATTCTGCTTCACTTTTTCTCATGTTTACACTAATGAAAAAGTTCTATTGACCCTTCTGGGATCTTGTTCATCCAGGGACTGCAGAGTACTTTGTCAAGGTGTTCAATATATGTAATAAGCCTCATCAGTTCCTCACTGAATCCTCATCAGTTTCACTGTTGCAGGCAATAGATCATCTTGCATTGTTATAATATGCTGACAGCTACCCAGGATAGACTGGCTATAAAAATACCATCTTCCAAGAAATTACAGAGTTGGTCACAGAATATCGACCATGACAATTAACAGAGACATTGCTATTTTGCTCTTGCAGGAGCTCTTCATTAACTGTTGAGAAATGGTTTCTCCTCAGTATTTTGTTGCCTTCCTAGTGCATCATTGAATAATGAAGACTGTTTATCAAGCCATCTGTTAGGGGAGTCCTTGATTTGATCAGAAATGCATTTATACAGCTAAAGACATTATTTGGTACTGAGTAAATTTTTCTGGAATGACATGGATTTAATCTCAGGTGAATATTATGAAAGTAGCATTTCAGTGACAGGCAGGCAAGCTGGTAAGGTCTCTGTCCTCACTGTATACATGAGTGTGGGTGCACATGGCTATGAAAACAGAGGAAAGAAAGCTGGACTATTTAATAATAATAATAATAATAATGACAACAACAACAACAACAACAACAACAATAATATAAAGAAAACCAGTCCTTTTTCATATGAATCAAACAGCATAAAATATTGAGCAAAGCTCTCAAGGAAGGTTGTTTAGAGAAAGAGAAAGCATTTGCCATGAATTGAAATAACACGTATGTCACTGGTAGGAAAACAATTAAATGTGAAAATCTTTCCTAACTCCTCGTAGTCACCTCTTCAATAGGTCAAAAGGATTGATGACTCCTTGAAAACAGTGTAATAATAACAAAGTCAAACCTTACCCACAAAGTTTAATCTCAGCTCTCAACTCTTCAGTGGAAACAAGAGTTTAATGTATGCAATGGTAGAACTGCTGACATAAATATCTTACTGCTGCTACTGTCTCTGGAGACCTTGTCTGAGCCCCTCAGTGCCAAGCATTATGTAAAAATATTTTTTTACTGTAGAGTTATCAGTCAAAATCAAGGAATAAATAATGGAGAAAGAAGGAACATATTTCTTAACTCCCAATCACCTTCACAGCCACTATGCAGTATTGTGTTCTTTATGGATTGTTGTGCAGTTAGATTCAGATTTATTGGCAGATAGAAAATCTGGTAGCAGATCATCTACAGTCTGAACAGCACTACATGAAAAGCCAGAGTGTTGCCTGAAAAAAGAATCATATACCCAATCCTCATCTTTCACTGATGAAATAATCTGACACAGCTTGCCAGAAATAATTACATCTAATAAACTGAGAGAAAGCACAATGGAATATGCTACAAATGGGTCAGCTTAGGCAATTTCAGTTGTATCATTTTATGCAAATGATCCCTACATTCTGTGCTGGTTTAAAAGTTAACCAGCAAGGCAAAATGAACTCAATTCA